>NW_026068004.1:3441786-3462500 GCF_014885135.2 Alexandromys fortis
AAAAAAAAAAAAAAAAAAAAAAAAAAAAAAAAAAGTGCTCTTAACCCCAGAGCCATCTTTTCAGTCTCAATCTTAAAAAGCAATTTTTTAAATTATTGATTTTTAAAATTTTATAGTTTTAGGGCTTTGCTATGCTATTTTCATATCTATATGTCATTATATCTTGCTCATATTTGCCCCCCCCCGTTATCCTGTCTTCTTCTCCCTTGCTCTGCATTCTACCCTTGAATGGTCCCTCTTATGGCTTCATGTCCAAAATAGACTTAGTAGAAAATAGATGCCAGGTAGACGATATAGATAATAATCAGAGATTGATGATAGATTAGGTAGATAAACATGATAGATAGATGATAGATAGATAGATAGATAGATAGATAGATAGATAGAGATAGATAGAGAGATAGATTTGAATCTAGACTCCACACAGAGATAGCGTGCATTGTTGCAAGTGTTTGTCTCCTCATTCCCTTCCCTTTTAGCCCCCTCACTCCTTCCAGACACTTTCTTCCCTCCACAAAATGCCCCCTCTACTTTCATGTTGCATATGCAGAGAGAAAATATAAATATATTAAATAGTGAGAGAAAATGTGATATTTGGTTTTGAGTCTGACTTAATTCACTTAATGTGATGATCTCCAGGTCAATCCATTTTCCTGCAAATATCATAATTACATCTTGTTTCCCTTTTCTTTTTTATTAGTTTTGTTGCCCCTTCTCTCCCTCCCCTTCTACTCTCTTCTGTGACCCCCACACTCCCAATTTACTTAGGAGATCTTGTCTTTTTCTCCTTCCTATTTAGATCCATGTATGTCTCTCTTTTTTTTATATTTATTTATTTGTTATGTATACAATATTCTGTCTGTGTGTATGCCTTCAGGCCAGAAGAGGACACCAGAGCCCATTACAGATGGTTGTGAGCCACCATGTGGTTGCTGGGAATTGAACTCAGGACCTTTGGAAGAGCAGGCAATGCTCTTAACCTCTGAGCCATTTCTCCAGCCCCCCATGTATGTCTCTCTTAAGGTCCTCTTTGTTGTCTAGATTCTCTGGGGTTGTAGACTGTAGGTTAGTTTTTCTTTGCTTTATGTCTAAAAGCCACTTATGAGTATGTATTATATTTGTCTTTCTGGGTCTGGGTTACCTCACTCAATATGGTTTTTTCTAGATCCATCCATTTGCCTGCAAATTTCAAGATGTCATTATTTTTTACCACTGAGTAGTAATCCACTGTGTAAATGTACCACATTTTCTTTATCCATTCTTCAGTTGAGGGACATCTAGGTTGCTTCCAGGTTCTGGCTATTGCAAATAATGCTGCTATGAACATAGTTGAACACATGTCCTTGTGTTACGATTGAGTTTCCTTTGGGTATATACCCAAAAGTGGTATTGCTGGGTCTTAAGGTAGATTGTTTCCTAATTTTCTGAGAAATCACCATACTGATTTTCAAAGCAACTGTGTAAGTTTGCACTCCCACCAGCAATGGAAGAGTGTTCCCTTTATCCAACATCCTCTCCTGATGTAGGAGTGTCATATATCAATCTGTTGATTTCATTGGTTAAGCAATAAAGAAACTCCTTGGCCCTGATAGGTTAAAACATAGGTGGGAGGATTAAACAGAATAGGATGCTGGGAGGAAGAGGAAGTGAGCTCAGACTCGACAGCTCTGCTCTCTGGAGCAGAGACGCGGTAGCTCTGCTCTCTGAGGCACATGCAATGAAGCTCCGACCCAGAATGAACATAGGCTAGAATCTTCCTGGTAAGCGCACCTTGGAGTGCTTACACACATTATTAGAAATGGGCTAGATTAATATGTGAGAATTAGCCTAGAAGAGGCTAGATAGAAATGGGCAAGCAGTGTTTAAATGAATACAGGTTGTGTGTTGTTATTTCAGGCATAAGCTAGCCAGGCGGCCGGGGTGCTGGGGACGCAGCCCCGCTGCTCCTATTTCAACACTCTCCAGCATAAGATGGCATCTTTCTTTATAAAGCTAAGTCAAATAATGTATACACACTACTTTTTAATTATCCACTCATCCTTGCTGGCATCCTTCCTGATTCATTATCTTGTTAAAGCCATTGTATTTGTTTCCCCTGCCATGTGAGTTAGAATGCCCAACTGGAAACTGGGTCGAGGCAATGAGATGGGAAGGACGTTTGAAAGACTCTGACGGTAGTGGTCCCCCTGTCTGCTGTCAGTCTTATCAGTGACGTAAAATCTGGAATCAGAGAGACTGCACGAGGCTACAGGAATAGATGCTAGAATCCTAGGGGTGGGAGAATACTGAGAAAGAAGGAAGGAGAACAGGAAAAAGACTCAGAGCTTTGGATGAGCAGTTTAGCAGTTAGGTCAAGCCATACCTGGAGCCAATGCCTCTAGACTCTTCAGTCATATAAGCCAATGCATTCTTTATTAGGGCTGAATTTTCTGTCCATAATGTTGACAATTCTAGTGATAAAACTCTGGGTTTCCATTATCATATTAATCAAATCTAAGTACTTTAGATAACTCTAAGGATTCTATCAGTTCTCACAGTTTACACATCTCAAACGTGTAAACACACTCATAAGAATTTAAAAACATTGTCTCTTCAGTAAGCGTTAAGGAAAGCCACACTGTATAGTTTAAAGAAAGATCGCTAAGGTTAGAGACATGCAGAAATCCTTAATCAGTACTAGGAATGACTGTGATCGCCACCCCCACCCCTGTACTTCGGCCACTTGTCCCTACACACTCAGAATAGTTGGGGACAAGGGGCAGTGGTCTGGGGAGGATGCAGAGAAGGTGGCCCTGCTTTAGAGACGGAATAAAGATTCCCATTGCCGCTGGTACCCTCAGGCCTGGGAGCTCTTACTCAGATTCTGACCCCTTCCACTCCAACTCTTTGGCCTGAGTCTACCCCGAGCTCTCTTCCTGCCTTCGCCCCAACCCAACCCATGAGATCTGACCTCTGAACCCTGACTTCACCTTGCCAGCACCCTTCATATCTGCACTGCAAGCACCTTCAGCGACCCGAAGTGGCAATGCAGTAGCCAGTAACTCCAGAGCACAGGGTCGTTAAGAGACGGGGCCTATAGGGATTAAGCTCCTTGGAAGCCTGAGGTTGGCATAAACTGTCTGACAAACCACACTAGTAATTTTGTGGGAACAGTTTCTTACCCCTGCCCTCCTGGATACCAGCCCTGGTAAAAAAAAAAAAAAAAAAAAAAAAAAAAAAACCTGTCCCTTTCCCCCAGATATCCGTCCCTGGTAAAACAATGCATGTGGACATGCAGTCATCATCGGTGACCAGGCCTGAAAGCATTGGGGGGGGGGGACATGGAGGGGGGGAGTGCTGGCAGGGGCTTTGCAGTGATACTGGGGTGATTTTCTGAGGCACAGGGACCCTCAGGAAGAGGTAAGGTGGAATGACTCCTGGTTGCTTTCCTAGAAATAGAGAGACAGGAGCACAGAACTGGTTGGCTGTCCTCTGCTCTGGCTTCAGATGATTCCTGGAAATCACAGGTCCTCCGCCCAGTTTTGAGCCATTGGATGCCAAAGACAGCCTTCGTGCTCTGCAATGAGTGGGGCACTCAGTGCCCCTTTGCTGGAGTTGCTCAGGAGTTTGGGGTGGGGACACAAGGCCCTGAGTAACCAACAACAGTGTAAATCTATCCCCTCCTAGAAGAAGAAGAGATGAGCAAGACCATGCCTCATCCTACACCCGGAACTCTTCTGGCTCCTGCTCCCCAGTTCCCAGCAACAGCCTAGGGTTGGCTGATGTAAATGGAAAGCTTACCCTCACAGAAGTCCAAATGGCTGAGCCGATGGGGTCAGCTGCCAAAAATGTTTGAGTAGCCAGGCAGTGGTGGTGCACGCCTTTAATCCCAACACTCGGGAGGCAGAGGCAGGTGGATCTCTGTGAGTTTGAGGCCAGTCTGGTTTACAAGAGCTAGTTCCAGGACAGGCTCCAAAGCCACAGAGAAACCTTGTCTTGAGAAACCAAAAAAAAAAAAAAAAAAAAAAAAAAAAAAGAAAGAAAGAAAGAAGTATGCTGGGGGTGGGGATCAATACAGGAGCCGAACCAGCAGTGGTCAGTGCAGCCCACTCTACACGCCTTCAGCTTCCAGGTATGTTTTTGTTTAAGGTGAAAACATTACCCATGCTCAAGCAGATGCAAACATCCTCAACTACAGTACCATTTCAGGTGGCTGAGTTGGAATCTAAATTCCAAGATTGGCTACTATCAGTATTCTCCCTATAAAGCAGGCCTAAAGGAGCACTTAGCATACGGGGAGTACGGTTGCAATGGTCTGTTCACCTGCCAGGAGGCCAGAGCCAATAATCATGGCCTTCTTCTTTTACCGCCCTCCCTAAACTCATCTTTTCCTCTACCCAGCACCTCAACAAGACCACCATCTCTAAACATCTGGGTCCTGGTTGAAGACATCGCAGAGATCCCTGCAAGGGCTATCCCCAGACACTGAGTTGCTGATATACAGTAAGACCAGGGAGGTAGCGTCAGAACCCGAGGACCTTCCATGCCTAGTAGTGAATGTCAGAGGAGAGCCACCGTGGAGGAGACTGACTCCAGCTGCAGAGCTGACACAGCCGCCTGCCCTCTGGTGAGCTCAGCCTTGCCTGGTATAGAACAACTTCACATCCCACCAGCTGAGCCTCTCAGGCCACCCCTTAGCAACCTTCTGCTGAAGATAAAGAGACTGGCGCTGTCAGCTTTGAAGCCTGGGTGACAGGGAGGGGCAGAGCTGCCCGCCAGCCCAACTCTCACCAGGAAACTGTCCAATGAGAAACAAGAACCTGGCAGTCTCTTATTTATTGTTTGTTTTATGTGCACGAATGTTTTGCCTGTGTGCATGCGGGTTCACCACGTGCATGCCTGGTGCCCACAGAGGTCGGAAGAGGTTATGGGATCCACTGAAGTTGGTGGTATGGAAGATAGAAGCCACCATATAAGTGCTGGGGATCAAGTCTGGGTCCTCTGCAGGAGTGACAAGTAGTCTTAACTGCCGAGGCATCTCTCCAGTCCACACTTAAAGATTCCTCAAGCTATTGCACTTAGGGGTCTCTGCAATGTCCTGTCACCCTGGCTAATCTCACTGTCATGGCTGCTGGCACAGGCACCCACATGTGCTCTTTCCAGTTAAGCTGTTGGGAGTTAAGCAGAGAGGGAGAGGAAGGCCCTACGGCGCACCTGCTCACTGCCTGAGCCTCAGAAGACCAGGTACTTCCTCAGTGTCCTCCCTCCGTGGTGGAGGACAGCATGAACACGGCAGGACAGGCAGAGGCCAATGGCACAGCCTGAACCTGTTTTTGAGATGTTTCCATCCATCCTGACCTACCACACACTTGAAATTTCCCATAAGCCGCCGCCTGCTCTGTGGTTAATCACATAGTGACCCCCAGTTGCTTGTCTGTCTGGGGATTCTTTTAGTAGACAGGGTGTTTGCACATGTGTGCTGGCTGGGGTGAGGCCAGAGGGTAACCTTGGGTGTCATCCTTCAGGCGCCACCGGCCTTTTCTCTCACTGACCAGTTTGACAGGCTGGTTGGCCAACAAGTCCTGAGGTATCAGCCCATCTCCGCCTCCTCATGGCCAGGAGTGCACACTTCTGTGCCAACAGTTTGTTTTCAACTGGAGTTCTGGGGATCTGACTTAGTTCCTCCTGTTTGCAAGCACTTTACTGACTGAGCCATCCCATTCTGTCTGGGGATTTCCTGTCTCCTGATGGCTTCCTCCCCCACCTCCCATCTGTGAGCCTCAGGGAAGGGCCTAGGAACCAGGCTAACTCCCTGACCTTTGCCGTGTGAGGCATCAAATGGAGAGGAGATGGGCCACAAAGTACCTGTAGCAAGTGCTGTGAGGAGAGGACATGACAATAAGGCAGTTTCGTGTCCAGTTACATTTGTGTGACATTTCAAGAACAGGCTGATCCATAGAGACAAAATGCAGAACACTGACTTGCAGGGGTACCTGTGGCAAATGCTTCTGGGTGCAGACTTTGTTTTAGGGTAATGGAAGCATTCTGGAATAACAGAGTGGCATTGGTCACAAGACACCATGAGCCTACTAAATGGAACTGAGTAACACACTTAAAAATGGTTAAAATGGTGACTTTTATGTCATGCGGCCTTTATCACAATAAACCAATAGTAAGCATTTAGAAGACACTCAGGGTCTTTAGGAATGATCCTGGTAGTGACAGAGGCAAACAGAAAGGGAAAATCTTTTGACCCTGTGGTCTTGCTCAGTCCGTCTTCTCTTCTCTCTCAGAGGGAATGACGAGGGCAGACAGACAGAGCACAGTGCTGACTCCAGGAAGGTGTGAAGGCTGGGCAGTTGGCAATAGGCCAACTCAGAATTTTCTTGTGTGCCATAAATCTTTCTTGCTTTTTATTTTTAATTACCTAGCATTCAAACACTATCCTATGTCAAAAGGACACAAGGGACAGATTCTCCTCTGCGGTTCTTGGTTATTCTTGGGTACCTTGCGTCCATATCCTGCCATCGTCTCTATTCCCCTCACTCTGGCTCTCAGATGTCTGACCCAGCTCAGCTCCTGGGCTACTGGTGCTGAGGCTCTGGACCAATATCAGTGAAGCAAAGATGCAGGGGAGGAGAGCGCTCAGAGTGGCCAAGCCACCGGAGGTCAGAGTCCAGGGGCAGCAGCTTTATGCAAGGCTGGGGAACAGCTTTCCCAGTGGCCTCCTCACTACTGCCTGGCCGTGGCTGGGATTTTCCAGGCCTGCTTTCCCCATTTCCCTCACTTTTCCAGCTGCCTGGTGGCCTTCCTCTAAAGTCTGGATGGCTCAGATACACCCAAGCTCTTTTTGTAGGTTGCGGTCAGCAGCCTGTTGCAGGGACACAGTCTTCGCACCTCCCTCAAAGAAGAAAACAAGGTGCAGGGCAGCAAAATGCCTGTGGCTCCTCACAGGACCCACATGGCCTGTGCATGTGGATGTAACTCTCAACACTACGGATGTGGGTATGAAATGTATCAGCAGGCGCTATGTTACAGTAACTATGGTGATGAGCAGGCAGAATGCTGCCCTAGCAATTAGAGGCCAGGCCACGGAGAGCTGGGCAGTCTTGAGCAAGCCAGTTCCTTCTCTATTCAGACCAAGATGAATTGTGGGCCCTTTCCCAGTGCTCAGGAGTCTGTGATTCAAGGAGTGAAAAAATCACAGTTCTGTGCATTAGCAGCATGCCTAGGGAAACACGCCATCGTCTCTCTAAGACACTCCATCTCACTCGGAGCCCTACAACGAAGACAGCTTCGGTTCTCAATCTTCAGCAGTTCAACAGGGCACGACCTTGTAAGAAGCAGCAACACTTCCTGCCTGCCACATCCCCCTTGGGGCCTATCGTCTTTGACGGGCTAATAAGAAGTGGCATTAGTTAGTGTTTATTGTATGCAACTGCTCTAGGAATTTGTACCTCACTGATCCTTATACCAACCTCATGAAGAAAAGGGTGTTGTCCCATTTCTCAGATGAAAAAAACCAAGGAGCAGAGAAGTGAAGTGACTTCCCAAATGTACATAGCTAGTGTGATAGGCCATATTCAAATTCACACTACCTGGCTCCAGAACCCAACAACTGTTGGGGGGAGGGAGGGTTGTATAGATGCATGTGTATTTGTGTGTGTTCGTGTGCGTATGCTTGTGTAGGTGCATGTGTACATGTGTGTGTGTGTGTGTTCATTAAAGCTTACCATTTAAGTTTGTATGTTCACAGTATCTGTGCTTCTAATGACTCGATATCCTACCCTACATAATCTGGAAAATAATAATCTCAGTGTACAACTGGCTTCATAGACGGGGAGGAGGTGAAAGGCAGTCTTTCAGTCCAGCACACTCTGTGACAATGAGTGCAATCCCTATGTGGAGACTGTGGAATTCTGGTGAGAGCAGGAGTGGGAGAGCTTCTGGGATAGTCCAGTGTTTGTCTCCACAGAGGTCACATGGAATCTGGGAAGGTGAGTGTCTTGGTCAGTGTTCTATTACTGTGAAGAGGCACCATGACCAGGGCAACTCTTATAAAGGAGTTGGGCTTGCTTATATTCAGAGGTTTAGTTCACCGTCATCATGGCGGGAAGGATGGCAACACACAGCAGGCACGGTGCTGGAGAGGTAGCTGAGAGTTCTACATCCAGATCTGAAGGCAGCAGGAAAAGAAAGAGACTGGGCCTGGTTTGAGCATTTGAAACCCCAAAGCCCACTCCCAGTGGCACACTTCCTCCAACAAGACCATGCCTACTCTAACAAGGACACACCTAATAGTGCCACTCCCTAGTGACCTAGCATTCAAATATATGAGCCTATGAGGGCCAATTTTATTTAAACAACCACAGAGAGCATACATCATATCTCATACTTGTGAGGAAGGTGCCAGGGAATCCCAATACCTGTCCAGGGGCTGGAGCTGTCTCACCATCTAATGGCATTCTGTCTCCAACAAGTCTTGACCCAGGTCATCTTCCAGCCTTTTCCCTGATTCTGAACTGGAGAAGTGGAGGTTGAAGAAAGTCTATCACTATTTCCCCTGGGGTGATCCTGCATGGCCCAACTATGGGGGCCAGGGAGACAAACCATCACCATGACTGCTGAGCGGTCCTGAGACTTCACTTTCTAAGCAACTATTAAGAGCTGCTGTCTTCACCTGAGCTATGGAAGTAGGAAGGATTGGAAGGTGAATGGGCTGTAGTCATTGGGCAAGGGTTTCCCGGTGGTAAGGGGGATATCACCTAAGGAATTTTTAAAAAAAAATATAAGGTTCCTAAGATAAGTAGGGGTGCATACCTGTGATCTCAGAGTCCCAGAGAGGGCTGGGTCAGGAGGATTGTAAGTTTAAGGCCAGCCTAGGCTAAATAGCAAGACCCTGCTTCAAAAACAAAATCAAAAATCCCTCTGGCTGGGATCTTAGTACCAATGTAAGCTGTGGGGGCTGGAGAAGTGAATGGATTGATTGGCAGCCTGGTTCCAAATCCATCTCACCGTCCTTAACCTTTCCCAAGTCACCCCCGCCCAACCATTATAATAGGTCATCTGTGTAGCTACTTGGGACGCTGAAGTTCCATGAGTCATTGATTACTATATTCTCGTTTCATTATTTTTTAATTTTTAAAATATTTTATGTGAATAGGTATGTTGCCTACATGTATGTTTGTGCACCACGTGCATGCCTGGTGCCCAGGAAGCCAGAAGAGGCTGCTATATGCCCCGTGGCTGGAGTTGCTGACGATTGTGAGCTGCCCTGTAGGTGCAGGGAACGGAACCCAGGTCCTCTGGATGAATAGCCAGTGCTCTTAACCCATGAGCCATCCCTCTAGCTTCTCAACATTTTTTAGCTTTTTATTTAGAATGTGTGCATATGTGTCCATCTACAGGCACATGCATGCCACAGTGCAGCTGAGGAGGTCGGAGAACAGTCCCTGCCCATCCTCGCCTTCCACCCTGTTTGAGACAGGGTCATGTGGTGTTCGTCACAGTTTATGTCGGCCCTGGCTGCTCTGTCTCAGACTCCCGCCTCACTGTAGGACCACTGAAGCATCCGGCTTCATGTGGTTCTAAGGATCCGAACTCGGGTCCTCACGCTTGCACTCTACCCACCAAACCATTTCCCCAGGCTCTGCATCCAACATGCCCTACATGTGTCTGTTCTGTGCCAAGGACTGATGATAGACAAGACTGCATAGGGCAGACACGGTCCTCACCCCAGACACTCGGGGTGATGGAGGCAGGCAGAGGAGTGTGCCTGTATCCTGAGGACTGGGGGGCCGGGAAGCCTCTTAGGAACGAAATATTCCTCCAGGGACACGGTAGCTTTTCTTCCTCAGAATAGATGATTCATTCCCTTTCTCTGTCAGGCTCCTGCTTCCTGGTGATCATGCACCAGGTCATGGAACACAAACATATTCTAAGCCTCTCCCTTCTACCTGCCTTCTGATTTCAAATGCAAAGCAGGTCCTCCTCGGGCCACCCAGCAGCCCAGATCCTGTCTGCTCACAGCTCTCTGACGATGCCCATCCTAATGAGGAACTTGGTTCAGGCACCAGATCTAGAACATTAATATTCATGGTTAGGCTGTGTAAGAACCTTTATTTCCATCTTTTGTTGGGATGAGGGCATCTTCAAATGGCCAGAAATTCCCAATTCCGGCTTATTCCAGCCAGGCCTCTATTTCAGAGTATTTTCTTTTTGGCCCCATTACTTCATCAGGGTTGGCAAGGAAACTTGGTTCTTTTCCTGTCCAAGTGTTAAATGGGTGCCCATACGTCTCTTTGCCACGTTGGTATCATTAATTTCATTGCAAATAGGATTTTTCTTTCTCTCCCCTCTGCATGCAAATGTGGTCCCCTTTCAGTGTTTGCATAATAGCTGTAATTCTTTCATTTGTACAAAAGGACATGCATTATTTTGGCAGATAGATAGAGCTTTGATGGAGAGATTATTACATTTCCAAAAGCAAGAGAATAAATCAGAATTTAGCCGGAGACGCTGACTAAACTCCCACTCCCAGCACCACTGATCATAAGCCAAGTATCTTTTCTTCCAAGACAGCAAACCTCACAGGAGGTGGGGCCTCGCTGGCATCTCTCCACTCTCTGCCCTTGGCCTTGCTCGGGGACCACAACACCTGGGCTCACACTCTGCCATGGGGTAGCCAATGGAAGGTGCACGTGTGAGCACGGAGGAAGGGAACAGAGGGGCATCAATATGCATTCTCTGATGTCCCTCCTTCCTTGCCTGAGGCAGGCAGTGGCTAGTGGCTGCTCTTCTCCCAGGTCAAGTTCAGTGCAAGTGCTGAGGCATCACTGACCCTTGCCTGACTGCAGAGCGTGTCAACAGTCTCCATGTGCCATCTCTTTACTTCCAGGACACTGGGAGGAACATCTAATCCCAACACTTCACAGAGCTCACTAGGTCTCCCCATCCCCCAACTGTACCTCCTGATCCATAGCACCGATATAACAAGAAGGGAGCCCCCAAACCAAGAGACACCTGCCCAGCCCACTAAGATCTTAAAAAGCCCACCAGGAAGCAAACACCTGACGGGTTTCGCCGCAGTCAAATCGATGCCAGAAACCTGGTGGTTTTCTCAGTCCATCACTAGAATCTGCTTCTGGTCAGTGTCCTGATTTCCCTTGAGAACCCACCTCTTGATTTCTCTTGGTACAGAGAGACTGGGTAAGAGTGCTCCCACCCTCAGCTCAGAGGAATTACACAGAGAGAGAAAGACAGACAGACAGACACATGGACACGGAGAGAGCGCTTCTCAGAACACCACTTCTCCCAGACCTCAGGGATGGGCATGGGACCTAAGCCAGGCCGATGAAAATTAATTGGATAAAATTCTGGGACCTTGGCTGGAGAACCCTGGGAACTAAATAATTACTGAAAAAGCAGAGGCCAGAAAAGAAAGGAGGAAATCTGGGATCTGCACACACTGTGGGAGCCCTGGATGGTGCCGGGCATGGCTTTTGCAATCACACAAGAAAATGAGCCCCAGGGTATCTGTTTGTTGTTTGTCTTGCTCAAGCTGGGGCTCCATCACTGAAGAAACTCTACCGAGTGTACTGACACGGACTACCACATACCAGGTAAGGGGAAGCGGGGAAGAAAAGAGGATCACCAGAGCGTCCACTGTGTGCTCCAGAGCAGCTCACATGCAAATGTCGGGTAAGTTATTTGATTCTCAAAATAACTCCGCACAGCTTCTGTTGAGGAACTTGCCGAGCACTGCAGAATAAGTGAATGGCAGGGTTAAGTCAAACCAAGGACGGTGGCTCTCAATGCTATGCAGCTGCTCCACTCCAGTGAGCTGCCTTTGTCAGTGCTTCCTCCCAGTTATGCACATGAGCATGGGATACCCATTGCAGATCTGGACCACAACAATAGGAGTTTTCTGAGCACAGACCAGAGAACATGTCTGTCAGCAGGGGGCGTCATCAAACAGGAGCAGGGAGCGTGTGAGGAGAACATACATCCTAGTGGCAGGTTCTGGGTGGATCCCTGGAGAACAGAACCCAAGGCAGAAGCATCCACAAGAAAACAAGATAACCAAATCAAACTCTAGTCCACACATTTACAAAGTTCTCTGACCTGCCTGGGATTTGTCCTTGGCTCTTTTCTTGATCTTCTCTTGACATTCTTCCTTGGCAATTAACAAGGCCGGAAAGCTGATAACTCCTAGTTTTCCACTTAACTACAGAGCTTGGCAAAGTCCCTTTAAAACTTCAGGGCTGACAGGAGAGGGCTGGTCAGCCTCCCGACTTTCCCAGAGACTTTCTTTCTTTGGAAGAGTTCACCTTGAAAGTCCAAGAAATAGCAACCTGCTAACCATGGCAGCCAGTGTTTACAGTGAGGTAGATGTCTGCAAATAAGTCCTTAAAGCCCTAGCATGGCTAGGTTCCCACAGCCCCATACAGCATCCTGACATTAACCCTTATCCTGAATGTGGGAAGAATCCAGTCCTAGGAGACACAATCCTTCCCCTCCCTTCAGCAGGATTCCCGTCCTGCCCCCACCGTGTGTGTGTGTGTGTGTGTGTGTGTGTGTGTGTGTGTGTACAAGAGACAAATCACCACCACGCCTGTGCTTTGCTTCCTTTCAGCACACATCTATCCCACACTTGCTAAGCCAGGCAGACATATCAGCCCCAACCCCAAGTCAGTGTATCTGTCAAGTCAAATACACAAAACCTGAGTGTGCTATTTTTAAAAACAAGTTAAATAAGGTACCTTACAAAACTGAGCCCCTGAGCTTTTAGGTTGTATGAGCCCAAGGGGCCAAACAGGTTAGCTTAAATCATTTAACTGGGCCGTTTGAGTCACCGGGCCCTGGCCTAACAGGACAGTATTTATAGGAATCACGTCACCCCCGAGTTCTCAGCTTGGCATCATCCTGCAGTTTGTCGGGACATTTTTGAAACTCGGGAGTGAAGGAAGAAGCTGTCTCTTCATTAGCAGAAAGTGCTGGTGGGAAATGGAAAGTGAACAATTGGGGATGGGGCTCTTTCCATGGCGTGAAAGGCAGGAATGCACAGTCTCTCTCAGCCAGATACTCGATTCATAGCTATGGAGAATCTGAAGGTGCTGTTCAAGCCACCAGAGGCAAAGGCAAATTTGATTAAAATTATCAGCCTGGAAAACTTAAGTCTCCTTCTAGTGGTCTCATCTAACTTTGCATGGTAGAGAGGGATGTGACTTTCATTGTTTGGACAACACATGACACTTTTTTGTTTTGTTTCCAGATGAACTTTCTGTCTGTGTAAGAACCTCATGGTTCGGATGTTTGATTTACCAAAGTTAATGACATATAAAAGCATGATTTAACCATAATGATAGCTATGGCTAACATTTATTGAACACTTACTGTGTAGGCACTTTAGACGTGTGGTCTCATTAATCCTGCAGCCATACTATCAGCTTCTTTTATCACCACCACATTAAAGATGAAACGGGGTCCCAGAAGGTTGGGTAACTTGCCATACGTAGTAATCAAAGGAGCCAGCATCCAGACCAGGACCGAGCGGTCCCCAAGGATTCCCAAGCTTCTTGGCCACTGTGTGGGGCTGCTGGCTGTGTTCTGGTGGCAAACGGGTTGTGCTATGGCTGACCCGAGCTCAGCATTTGAAGCCTGGTGTTCTTAAGGCACTGAGCTGAGGGAGATACCAAGCTCTTTGAGGAGCCCAGAAGGCCTCACTGAAAAGAGCCTCAAAACTGTTTCAACAATGCAGATACTGTAATGTCTTTCTGTAATAAATGGCAGCAAAAGTATTTCAGTAAAAACACTACTTTAAGCAAGTAGCTAGGATGAGCTAAATATATCAAAGTAAAAACCTTCGCAGTGACCCAGACTTCCAGTCCAGGTGAAGCACTTTCATCCGCCCCCTTCCCTCCAGACACATAGCGCTGGCTGATAAAATATAAGAAAGGAAACCGAAGGATTGGCATCTCAACTGGCAAGTACTAGAAATGAATTAGAATGGCGAGCATGTCTGAGACCACCAGATTGACATGTTCTAGGATGCAAGCATCTAATGGCAGCTTTAGTCTTGGCTCCTGCCATGTAATGAGAACATAATGTTCTTTGCATGCAATAGTGAATCAGAACCAAGCTTGCTGCTCAAAGCCAGGGGTGGGGGTCTCTTCCTGCTCCAGTCAGACCTCTATCAGGAAACACCAATCAGAGACTTTTGCAGATTCCAGCTTTTCAGGAGACTCTTACCCTAGGAGGCAAATGAAAGATACAAATTCCTGGCCAGGAACTGAGAGCCCCTGAGCAGTCACTTGGTGTCTATGATAAGACTCGTGCTAGCCCCAGGATCACCACAGAGCAAACCCCACCTGGTGCTAATCTAGAGACGACATCAGAACCTCCAAGTTCTAGACAAACAGGGCTAGACCAGAAAGTCAAACACGCACATGTATGCAATGAACACACACCATCCATTCACACTATATCTTCCAAACTACAACCACGCCATCGAAGAAACTCCATATTAAAGAGCACAGCCTAGAAAGTCATCAGAATCACTCACTGAAACATGAAAGACACATTGACAGAATTAATTTTGTAAAACATCCCACAACGACTTTATCTAACATGTCGACAGGCATATGTTACAGAATTCCCCCCGTTGATTGTGACTAGGAGTTACACAACACAAAGCAGGCATAAGTGAAGCAATACCAGAAAATTAACTTTCAAAATTAAATCTCAAACAAACAAGACAAGCCCTAGATGCCTTCAAAGAGGATGACAGAATATCAGAGAACAGATAAACAACCTTGAAGTTCACCCACACAGTCTAGAGCTGAGGGGTAAGGGGGTGTTAGGAGAGTCATTAACAGATAAGGAAGCTAAATGAAGAAACTCTGACACATATCTGGCTTATTTTCCAAAAGAAAATTCTGGAGAGAATGATGGAGAGTGGATATGGGAAGACATTAGAGCTGAGAATTCTGGAGCTGGACATGGAGGCCCACACTTGTAGTCATAGCACTTGGGATGCTGAGGCAAAAGGATCCCAAGTTTAAAGTCAGCCCACAAATTGAGAGCCTGTCTCAAACACACAAACCAGAGCTGCGAATTTTCTATTTGTTGTTGTTGTTACTTACTTTGCAGTGCCCTGATAGCCTGTGAATGCAAGCGCATTCCACCATGTGATTGCCAGCTGTGTGTATTCTGTCTGCAAACTGGCATAAGTGTTTAAGTCTCTTAGATAGTGCGTCATTAATTTTTTGGAATGTTTCACATTAAGGGTGCTGATGCTATGTCTATTTCATGTACCTACCTCTCGTGTGTTTTGTGTGAGCATGTGCATATGTGTGCATGTATATGTGTGTCTATCTGTCTATGTGCTCATGGCATTCTTGAAGGTCAGAGGACGACCGTAGGAATTGGTTCCTCTTTTCACCATGTGGGTTCAAGGGGTTGAACTCAGTCTGTCAGACTTGGCAACAGGCACCTTTACCCACTGAGTCATCTTGTCATCCCAGAGCTGAGAGTTTTCACAGATGCAGGTGGCACACATCCTCTGATGGAAAGAACACTTTGTGGACAGACACAGCATGCCACGGTCAGAGTGCAGGTCACTGGTGGGAAGAAGAAAACCCTAAAAGTCACCATAGTGCAAAGACAAAAACAGAAGGAGCCAGTAGGGTCCCGGTGAGCTTCTTGTCAGTGGCAACCATTTGCCAGAAGACAATGTAGTGATATCTTTAATAAGTTAGGTGGCATTCTAAGCGAGGCCTGGTGGTAAATATTTTTAATCCAAGAACTCAAGAAACTGAGGCAGGAGAATTGCTATGGTTCAAGGGCAACCAGTGTATGGTTCAACTATATGCTAAATTCTAGATCAAGCTTGAATACAGATAGATTCTCCCTCAAAAAAAGAGGGAGGGAGAGAGAGGGAGAGAGAGAGAGAGAGAGAGAGAGAGAGAGAGAGAGAGAGAGAGAGAGAGAGGCTGTTTAAGGGTAAGAGTGGGTTCCCCCCTCCTTGCCTGTCTGAGGACCCACTGTCATCATGAATGACACAGGAAGGATACTCATCAAGAAGTTCACAACCATCCTTCCAAGGAAACAAATGACAGTCCCTGCCCTTCACCTTACCCAAGACAAGAAATTCAGAAGGAAGTAGACACGATGTCAGAGACCACAGCAGACATCATCTCTGTGTTTGGACTCAGAACTGTTTGTTGGTGACAAGCTAAGTAGCTTTAGAGTGATTCATGGTTTCTTGGGTTTGAGAAGAAAAATGAGCCCAAGCACAGACTCACAAGATACGTCCTGTATGAGAAGAAAAGGGCTCAGGGAAACAGTGAGAGGAGGGGCACCCAGAATGAAGATAGATAGATAGATAGATAGATAGATAGATAGATAGATAGATAGATAGATAGATCTCTGTGAGTTCAAGGCCAGCCTGGTCTAGAAGAGCTAGTTCCAGGACAGGAACCAAAAGCTACAGAGAAACCCTGTCTCGAAAATTCAAAAAAAAATTCACAAATAATATCTACCTTTAAAAAGAGTCATGCGTTCTGACACTATCTTATTCCAGATTTTAAAAATTACAAGTTACTCTAAACTAAATTGATTTAACATTGTAATACAACAATGGGTTGTGATCTATAGTTCTAAACATGTTGCAAATATAGACCAACACACCATCCAACAGTTGAAAGTTATACGTTCTCAGGGCTGGAGAGATGGCTCAGAATTAAGAGTTCTTGCTCTCTTTCAGAGGACTGGAATTCAATTCCCAGCACCCACATGGAGTCTCACGATTGCCTGTGATTCCATCTCTAGGGAGATATATCGCCTTCTTCTGTCCCCCTCTGGTACCTATACCCATATGAGCATATACACAGATACAAACACATATACATAAACAAAAATAAATTGTAAAATAGTCTGTATAAAAGGTACATCTTCTCTCCAGTCTAAAGAAAATATCATATCCAGTGGTAAAACCCACAGAAACATTCCCAGAAAAGCTGGGGTGTTGCCAGCAATGGCTAAACGTAACAAGCATCAGCTGACTGATTTTTCTCTACAGTCTCAGAAAATTTACAAACTTGCAGTAATCAGGAGTGGGCTGATGGAGGTTTTGGAGCAGAACATTGAGTGTTCGTGGTTCTCCTCGACGCTGATCACAGTCGGAGCATGGCACAGAAAACACCACTAGTTACAGCGACTAAAACACAAAGCAGAAGGTGTACACAGACTCCGTAGAGAGTGTTGCCAGACAGCACAGAAAGGTGAAAGGAAAGGAAGATGGGGCAAACGGAGAGATGGAACATGCTTAGGAGGGACGGAAAGTCACAGGGTCCTTCTCCAAGGCCATCTCGGATGCAGCCCAAAATCCCAACAGGAAAACCAATCCTGAAGCTCATTTGGAAAAAGCAGAGAGAAGTAAATAGGAGACTGTACTGAAGAAACAAGTCATAATCAATTAAGACAGCGTGGAACTGGGTCAGAGATGGGCAAGTGTGCTGTCAGAGGGGAAGAGAGTTTTGGAGACTCTGATATGAATCACGCAGAGAGGAGAGCTACTCACTGGTGCCATGGCATATTCAAGAGGAAAACTCACAATTCAACCCTTCACTCACGCTGTTCAAACCTCACAGAAAGACTTAATATCAAATCAAAACTTCAGAATATCATACAAGAATATAGAAGAAAAATGAATGCTTGCTAATAAGAAGTTGTCAGGTGGGAATGCGGTCCACTGTGGTTGGATATTATACGTTATATGCATCATCACACACCGCTTCATAAACATGTGTGATTAAAATAATGGTTTTAGAAACAAAGACTTTGAGAGGGAAATGTGGCTTTATCTTAACCTGTTGGTTATAACCATCAGAAACCACATATTTCTGATGGTCTTAGGAACCCCCAACCATAAACTTATTTTTGTCGCTACTATACAACTGTAATTTTGCTACTGAGCAGTGTCTCCGTTCCTAAGACCATGGGAAATATGTCTTTTCCGATGGTCACAACCTACAGATTGAGAACCACTGATGTAGAACAAAACAAAGATGAACTTCCATGACCCAGCAATTTTGTTCCTACTCTCTAAGGCAGAGTAATTCTCGTGTGTGTGTGTGTAGACTTGAGCGCTCATTATACCATCATAGGAAACAAAGCACACAGAAATTACCTAAATCAGCGTTAAGTGGCAGCATGTGAGCTCCGGAACAAACAGAGGAACTGGAGGAGCTGCCTTCTCCAGTGGGTAAATCTTTAGTCAGGTCACTGAGCTCACACAGGACAAGACAGCTAAGTGTGCAAACCTGCAAAGCATGCCAACCAGCACGGGTATGCACAGCAAACATGTATAGGATGTTGATCATCTCTACGTAAAGAAATGGGCAAAATGGGATAAGAAAGCAGCTCTCATTCAATTTCTACTGTTTTAGGATAAGCAAAGTTGAACCTACTAGGTGTGCGTATGTGTATGTGTGTTTGTGGGTGTGTGTGTGCGCGCATGTGTGCGTGCACATGCACGCATGTGCCTGTGCATGTGTGTACTGTCTTCCTCATTGCTCTGCATCCTATATTTTGAGACAGGGTCTCTCACTGAGACTGGATGTCATTAGTCTGACTGGCCTGGCCAGTCAAAGAGCTCCGGGGATGTACATATTGCCACCAGCCCCAGAGCTGGGGTAACAAACTGCATCCATTTTCATGTGGCTGCTAAAAACTCAAACTCAGGTCCTCTTGCAGATGCTCTCCCCACTGAGCCATCTCCTCGGCCCCACATTTATATATTTTAAACAGGAAGACTCAATGAAGAAAATAAATTTTGGAAGAGATGATAAAATTATAAAGAAATTTGCCCTTGTGGACCAGGGGGGATTAGATTATCTTTATCCAAGTGACATGAATGAGGTGACAGTACAAATTTCCATGGTAACCGCATCTTTTGAAGGCAGAGACTATTTGAGAACAGATAATAACAGAGATATTTTATTTATTTTGCTTAGAGTTTTCACAGTACAAATTCAGAATTTATTTATCCAAAACCACAGCAAAAACTGTAAATAAACAGACAGAGGGGGAAGGCAGGATTAACGTCACCGGTAAAGTGATGATGAAATGCCCTTGGTGAAGTGCGCGTGACAACAAACGGCTGTGTGCCCTGACCCCAGCTCCATCAGAGCCCTGGGCTGGGGAAGATGGCCCAGTTTGTAAAGCGCCTGTTTCACACGCTCTAAGACCTGAGTGTGGATCCCTGCTTTCAAACAACGTCTACCACTTCACAGTGAGTGTAAGCAGATTAAAAACCAATTCACCTAGGGGGCTGAAGAGATGGCTCAAGGGTTTGTCAGTCCAGTTCTAGGGGACCTGACACCCAGGGCAAAACACAAAGGCACATAAAAAATTTAAAAATACAAATTAATCCAATTTCGCCCTCTCATCCATTCCTCATATCATTTGTGGCATTCATTTCAGTCAACACATATGTACACATATAAAGCATCTATTTATAAAGTGTGTATAAGGCATCTGCACATTGCTGCTGTCCCTGTTTTGAATGCACTCTCATGCATGAAATCAATTGAAACTAAGAAAAGTGAGTTTTCTGAACTTGGCTGACTGATTCCTCTCTGCAGAGATTCACGTTTCAGACCTGGCCATTTTCCATCTCTCTCAACCCCTTCCTAGCACGCCCGTGTCACATTCCTGGGGCTTGGCCCATCAGAGTCCCTCTCCTTTACTTTTGAGGGATGTTGCAGGATGTACATGCCCTGAGCGCTGGGTTTTGCGCCCTCTCAGTGCGAAGTCCCTCGTGCTCTGGGGGAGCATCCTTGTGTCTTTCTTCCTGCGTGGGCTGAGCGTTTCTTCTTAAGCCCTGTCTTTGTTTAGTGCTAACCTTTATCCTGTACTATCCCTCTCAGTGCCCCTCTAAGACCTTTGCATCAGTGGCTCCGTGCCTGGCATTAACTTGGGGGAAAATCCTCACTCCTTTTTGCCCCAGTATCACCCTCCTGCTTTCTCAGCCTCGCCTCGGTCTGCTGTCCCCATTGTACGTCATTGTATCTTCTGTGATGTCCAGCAGGTCTTGGATATTCCGACTTGGGAACCCATGACCATTCTTTTCTCCTGGCGTTCTTTCTGCAAGTTTCTAAGGTCATTGTCAAGTTTAGAGTCCCCCCACCCCCCATTCAGTCTGCCATATCCAGAATCCTGCCCATCACACTCTCCACTTGAGCTCCAGGATTTTCAGCTATAGCCTTCTCTGCACATCTCCCTTAGCACGAAGACCTCCGCTCACACTGTGCGTCCTGCCACGCTGCTACTTCCCCCTGAAAGCCCTTGTCTTGTATTGTTCATAGTGTTAAGACAACCCTGGGTCTGACAAGTCTAAAACTTACTCTGCATTGAGTCCTCATATCTCTCGACCTCTTCAAGTTGTTTTTTTTTTTTAATATGCTGTTAGTACAGCAACTTTTCATAATTTGGGAAACGTTGTGTTTAAAATGACCTAAGTAGACTCTTGTTAATACATTGGAAGTGACATTTAAAAAAAAAAAAAGACACTATAAGCCGGGCGATGGTGGCGCACGCCTTTAATCCCAGCACTCGGGAGGCAGAGGCAGGCGGATCTCTGTGAGTTCGAGACCAGCCTGTTCTACAGAGCTAGTGCCAGGACAGGCTCCAAAGCCACAGAGAAACCCTGTCTGGAAAAACCAAAAAAAAAA
>NW_026068004.1:3462526-3577160 GCF_014885135.2 Alexandromys fortis
AAAAAAAAAAAAAAAAAAAAAAAAAAAGACACTATAAACATATACACCAGAATCATGGCTAGTAATGTCAACACATTTTCAAAGATTCTAAAACTATGACTCAATGAGAAAAATAAGGTGATTATTTTTGGAGTTATAGTTTTACTTATTATTAGCGTGTTACCTTCCAATATATAAAAGGCAGGCATTTCAATTCAATATGGTACAATAAGTCCTCATGTAACAATGACATAGGCACAGACCCATACATAGAAAATCACAGCAGCTCTCCCTAGTGGAGCCAAACTGGCAAAGGCCGAACAGGCTGTAATAGAGCCCCAAGGTTTGGCTTTACTCTTTTATAGTAAAGAACATGGAAAATGTAATTTGAATTATCATCATCATCATCATCATCATCATCCCTTTCCTCTTCCTTCCCATTCTCTTCCTCCTCTTCCTCCCATGGTGCTGAAAATCACAGTTTGGACCTCTCTCCCGCAGGCAAGCATTTCACCAGGAAGCTGCACCCCAGCCTCCTGCCCTGTTATCTGAAGGAGGCGGACACGGTGGACGTGACGGGTGATGGACTAAAGATGCGGTGGCGAACGTGCAGAGGGAGGGGAGGCATCTATAGCTCATGATAGGACTTGATTTGGGTGCTGAGCACCAGGGCTGTGAGCTTCACCAGTGCTTTCTTGCCATCTCATTGGGTAGGGAAGGGCAGTTGGTGGGGTTGGATGGGGCAGGACAGTTGGGTGGTCCTGAAGGCAGGTCTCCTAAGCACAGAATGGTCTGGTATTTTTTCAGAATGGCTCCTGTCCTCTCCTCCTGCCAGAGCACAGGAGCGTTTCCTCTGATCCTCACTGTGAGGACCTCCTATGGCACCTGGAGATAAAACCCACAAATTAAAAAAAAAAAATCACAGGACTCTCAAGGTGCCTCTCCAGTCTCTCGCCAGGTTTGTGCTCACTGGGACTCAGCAAGGTGACTTCGCGGGCTTAGGGCAGCGCTTTGGCCTGTGACCTTAGATCTAAGAAGGGTTTTGTTTTGGTTTCTTTTTTCTGTTCATTCAGCTTTTTCTTTTTCTTTTTTTTTTCTTTTTTCTTTTTTTTGGGGGGGAGGGGGTTGTTTTGCTTTGCTTTTGTGCTTTTTGGGGTTTTGTTTTTTTGTTTTTGTTAGTTCTAAATGGCAACATTTTATATACCTTATGTACTAGACCAACCTGGAAATCCCCTGCTGTGCTATTTTAATTAAAAGGAAGACTGGTGTCCTCATGTAGGCATTAGGCAGCCCTTAATGAGGCCTTCAATACTCCTAACGTTTTCAGATATAATAAACCCTCTGGGAGTGATTGGCCCAGTTCCTAAGGCATCCCCCTTCCCTTCCTCTTGGAACTTTCTTTTATGCAGCCAGAGTGGTTGCGGTGAGCCACTTCTGTATCATGTGGCTCTTACTGGGCCAGGGTGATTGCCTGTCCGGGGACAATTGGCATCTCTCTGAGGGCTGCTGCAAGGCCGGTTCTCTACAGCACAGTTGTCCTGTTCCTCTCTCTCGTGAAGGGAGACGACACAGAAGCTTGTCTCCAGTGAACAAGATTAAGACAGAGGGGATGAGAGAGCCTGGTCTAGGCAAAACAAACAAAAAAACTGCTTTCAGTTTTTATTGAGGAGGCTATATTCCCACTTTGGGGGAAGCCCAGAAGACACCCATTTTTAAAAAAAAAAATAATAATAATAAAATTCCCCTTTCCTGGTTATAATTACTCAATTGAACTCCATTACTGGCAACCAAAAGATACTACACATTTCTCTACCCCTGGAGAAAAGAGCTGAGAAGATTGAATAGAAGATTTAAAGAGCCAACACCTGTGCGCACGGCTCTCCTCAGACGCCCTTCTCCCAGTGAGAAGACATGATGGGCTGAGAAGTGGCAGGGACCTCCCTGCTGCCTTAGCTCCACAGTGCAGATCCAAGGCTCCCTGTGAGCCCACTGGGTTTCCGTTCTTCCCAGCTATGCAACAGAGGTGACTTCATTGAGCCTTCTCCGTGGCACCAACAGAAGGGGTTGGACATGCTTGTTTCCTCTGATTTAAGAATGGCGGATAATCTTGAGTGGCAGGTGAAAACTCACTCGGGGGGACCCGTTTTTCCGGTACACCTACCTGAGAACTGGAATGTTCAGCTCTACATCCTACTGAAATATAAACTAAAAAAAAATCTAAGACTGTCCACATGACATTCTGGGCAATTTCCCTACTTTTAAATTAAGAGTTGACACTTGCACTAAATTCTGAATTTTTTTTGAAGTTACCAAAGGGAAAAAATGAATTAAAAGTTACATATTTATCAGAGTTTGTTTCAGGAAACATTATCGACCTCTCTAGCCCATGCTAGCCACGGTTTCCCTTCTTCCAAGGAATTCAGGCAAGGTGCCAAAGCTTTCACTTTAAGAAAGTAGAATAGGGCAGGAGAAATGGCTCAGTGGTTAAGAGCACTAGCTGCTCTCCCAGAGGACCCCAGTTTGGTTCCCAGCACCCACAATGAAACTCATTGACATCTGTAACTCCATTACCTCTCCCGGCTTCTATCAGCACCAAGTGTGCTTATTATGATATGTGATATATGCAAGACAAAAACACCCACACACATTTGAGAAAGAGAGAGAGGGGGGGGAGGGGGAGAGGGAGAGAGAGAGAGAGAGAGAGAGAGAGAGAGAGAGAGAGAGAGAGGCTCAGCAATTAAGAGTGCTTACTGCTCTTGCAAAGGACCCAGGTTCATTCCTAGCACTCACAAGACTGCTCAAAACCTTCATCTCCAATTTCTGGAGAGCTGATGCCCTCTTCTGGCACTTTTGGGTACTGCACACACATTGGAGCACGTACATTCATGCAAGCAAAACACTCATTTATTACACACAAAATAAAAACAAATAACTAAATAAATGAATAAATAAGCAAATTATTTGGTTCATGGGTTGCCAATCCTTTGATTACATGACTATCCCATAATTCATTTGTTTTTCTGTGTAATAGAGTGATGAACAACTTTATGGAAAAATATTTGGTCTATCAATGCCTATTACAGTCTGAATATCTACTGAGGGAGCTCTCTGTGAGTGTGTGTCAGGTTAAGTCCTCAGGAATCTCCCCAGTGTCCTTCAGGCTGGTCCATGCACACTATCATCTCCCACTTCACCTTGGACAATTGACACCAGTTCTTTATTTTTTATTGTTATGGGATTAACATATTGACATTATCTACTTTTTTCAATTAAATTAATTTTTAATTGATTTTATTGATCTCTACATTTTTTCTCTGCTCCCCTCTCTACCCCCTCTCTCCTTCAACCCTCTCCCAAGGTTCCCATGCTCCCAATTTACTCAGGAGATCTTGTCTTTTTCTACTTCCCATGTAGATTAGATCTATGTATGTCTCTGTTGGGGTCCTCATTGATGTCTAGGTTCTCTGGGATTGTTGGCACCAGTTCTAAATGAACTGTTGGTTCCTTTCTCAGGAAAGTTCACTGAGTATCTGTCCTGATCAGTTTTTCACACAAGCTAGAGTTATCTGAGAAGTAATCTCAATTGAAAAAATACCTCTATCAGATTCCCTGTGAGAAATTATAAATTTTTTTTATATTTTTATTTATGATTGAGTAGAAGGACCCAGCCCACTGTGGTGGATGCCACTCCTGGGCAGGTGGTCGCGGAGGGTGTAAGAAAACAGTCTGAGTAAGTCATGAAGCAAGCCACCCTGCTTCAGAGAGGAGCCTGCCTCCAGGTTCCTGTCCGGACTTCCCTCCATTATAGCGTGTGATCAGGATATGTAAGCCGGCAAACCCTCTCCTCCCCAGACTGCTTTTGGCCATTTTCATCACAGCAGCAGGATGAGAACTAAGGCTGTGGTGTGAAGGATGGAGATACCCATTTGCATCCATGCATCCTGCGTTTCTTCGTCATTCATGCGTGCTGGCATGAGCTCAGAAGTTGCATGCCCCTTTAAAGGACTCCGGATCATCAGTCTGAAACAGCTGGAACATATTTGTGCAACACTAAAGGAAGAATTAACAAGCTGAGTGGAGAAAGCCTTTGAAGTATGAAGAAGCTACAGTAAGAGCAAGCTGGCATGTTTGCGTCAGTCCCCTGGTTCAAGAACCATTAGGACAGCAGTTCAACAGGAGTCGAGACCCCTTCGCGGGCAGGGGGTGGGGGGTAAGATGACCCTCTCACAGGGGTCGCCTAAGACCATCAGGAAACATTGATGTCTACATTATGATTTGTAACAGTAGAAAAATTACACTTATGAAGTACCAACAAAAATGATTTTATGGTCAGGGTCATCATAACACAAGGAACTGTATCAAAGGGTCACAGCGTTAGGGAGGTTGAGAACCACTGCTCTAGAACAATCTGGAGAGACACTGTGGAAATAAGAGAGCCACTGTGGGAACAACAAGCTGTAAAAGACAAAGAAGCAAGAAGGAGGCCCCATGCCTGGCTCCCCTTTCCTTAGTGGCACGTGTTTCTTTTATAATAGCTGAGAATCCAAGAAACTTGAGGAAAAACATAGAGAGAGAGAGAGAGAGAGAGAGAGAGAGAGAGAGAGAGAGAGAGAGAGGCAGGCAGAAGTCTGTCCAGTCTGTGGCTGAACTCGTACTGGATTAGCGGGATGCTTGTCAAGGGGACTGGGCAGGCCTGGTGCAGGCCACAACCTTTTAGTTAGAACCCCAGAGGGCTCTGGGATTTAAGCTGAACTAGTGATTAGTGGCATTTCCTAATGCCCTGTGGTAATGCGTTAATCAGTGGGCTCCCAGATTGGATTAAATGACCATCTTCCTGCGCTGGGCCGTGACCAGAATGAAGATTAACCCAAGAATGGGAAATCACAGCAGCCAGGGCCTCCAATTCTCCCACGCTTTTCATACAAGATGTCAAGCAGTCAATAAAAAAATTACTAGACAGGGGCTGGAGAGATGGCTCAGAGGTTAAGAGCATTGCCTGCTCTTCCAAGGGTCCTGAGTTCAATTCCCAGCAACCACATGATGGCTCACAACCATCTGTAATGAGGTCTGGTGCCCTCTCCTGGCCTGCAGGCATACACACACAGACAGAATATTGTATACATAATAAATAAATAAATAAATAAATAAATAAATAAATAAATATTAAAAAAAATACTAGACATACAAACAGGCAGTAGTTAATTACCGACAGGCAAATTCAATAAATAATAATAAATACCCACAGTATACCCAGAGTCCAAAATCATCAAAACTTATTTTAAAACACCTAACCCAAAGCACAAAGAGACAAAAAGAGAGGCACAAAACTAGGGGAAGCAATACATAACAAAGAGGGTACATCATGAAAGCTGAGATTCTCAAAGTTTGATGTAAACGCAGTCAAGGCAGCTTTGAAGAGCAGAGAAAGATAAGTTCTCAAGTTCTTAAGCTATCAGATGTCAAGACTCCTTTGATAGATACTCATTTCCAACTATGACAGTGACGACTAGGAAACCGAGAGCAGGTGTAAAACCTCCGAGCCTCTAATGTGTATGCACATAACACTGAGGGGCAAACTTGCCAGTGGCAGGCAGCTGGAGGTAAAAGCAGGGACTGTCTTCCCAGAAAATAGCACAGGGAAGATCTTCATGATCCAAAGAGTAGTCAGTTGGGATATGATCCTTAAATGTATCCCTGAGGGAATAAGAGAGAAAACCATAAGCCTAGACCTAGCAAGGGCTCACACCCATAACATCATCAGGACTCCTGGGAATGAGCAAGGCAGCATTAGAGAAAAATGGGAACTGAACTCGGGCTCTCTAGAAGAGCAGTACTTCTTCTTAACTGCGGAGCCACCTCTCTAGTCCCTGCCTTGGTCTTAAAACTCTCCGGACATCATCAGATGAAAACCTGGAAGCCTGCCTGAGCTATCTGTAGTCCCACCACTGGACACAAGCCAGGTAAAACTGGTGCTGTCTGATTCTTCTTACTTCCTTGTATACTGACACCTGCTGTTCAAACCCGAGCCTCCTCACCAGCCTGCGCTTCCTTCACAACCACTAACTCAAGCCAGACATGGCCGCACGCGCCTTTAGTCCCAGCACTCAGGAGGCAGAGCCAGGTAGATCTCTGTCAGTTAAAGGCCAGCCTGGTCTAGATAGTAGTATCCAAGGCAGCCAGTGCTACATGGTGAATGAGATACTGTCTAAAACAAATGAAATAGAATAAAATAAAATAAAACTTATTCATTCCATCACAGGACTGAGTTCACGTGAATTCTTAGCTTTGACTTTTACTGTCTTTCCCCTGCAGGCTTCATTCTTTACAATTTCACAAGTGCAGAATGTCCTAACATACCCAACAGTCTAGCTACTGTCCCGCCTGCTGGAGGTATTGACGCTGGAAGAGATCTTCTTGTCAGAATCTCACTGGCAATGGGCAAGCTGAGGATCACACAGCTTCCCCTGGTCCTTCTCATTTTGAGTACCAGCCAGTTTCTCCAGAACTCTTGGTTCATTCACATGTTTGTCTTTGTTCCCTCTCTCTTTTTTATATTCCTTTTGATTGACATGATAATTGTACATATTTATGGGTACAATGGGCTGTTCTGTTATGGGTACACCTTGTGTAGTGATTATATCTAGGTAATTAGAATATCCATCACCCTAAACACTATTTCTTTGTTAAGAGGGCATTCAAAATCCTCTCTTTTAGTTATTTTGAGACACACAACACATCACCGGGTACCTTAGTTAGGGTTTCTATTTCTATGATGAAATGTCATGACCAAACACAAGTTGGGGAGGGAAAGGTTTGTTTGGTTTACACTCCCACAGTCCTGTTCATTATTGAAGGAGGTCAGAACAGTGATTCAAACAGGGCAAGAGCCTGGAGCTGGAGGCAGGAGCTGACGAAGAGGCCATGGAGGAGTGCTGCTCAGTGGCTTGCTCCACAAGGCTGCTCAGCTCACCCTCTCCCCCCTTGGTTTTTTAAGGCAGGATTTCCTGTGCAGCTTTGGAGCCTGTCCTGGAACTCACTCTGTAGACCAGGCTGGCCTCAAACTCACAGAGATCCACCTGTCTCTGTCTCCCCAGTGCTGGGATTAAAGGTGTGTGCCACCACCGCCAGGCTCAACCCTCTGTCTTATAGAGCCCAAAACCACCAACCCAGGGTTGGATCCACCCACAATAGGCTGGGCCCTCCCCCCAACAGCCTGATTTTATGGAGGCGTTTTCTCAATTGAGGTTCCCTCCTTTCAGATGACTCTAGTTAGTGTCAAATCAACAGAGTAGCCAGCACTCCGGGGAAGGGAGGAAGAAGGCAGATAGAGAGAGACAGGTTTACCCCTTCCAAGTTACACATACCGAAAACTAACCACACTTGTTTCTTGATCAGCTGACACTGCCTGTGATCCCAACACTTGGGAGATTGAGACAGGAGGATCAAGCATCAGGGGTCAACATGGGTTGCATATGGAAACTCTGTCTCAAAACAACAAAATTATTCTGCTCTTAAAAGTAAGAGGAAGTCCCAGGTGCATCAACCGTGTTGTGTCCAAAGGACCACATTTCCCAGCATCCTCCCCAACTCTTTCTCCATTTAAACCTACAGTGCATACCTGTAACCCTCACAAAGATACACTTGGGGTCACCAGGCCCCATTATCTGTTTCTCTTGCCAATATGACCACACTGAATGAATCTATCTGCTTTTTTTTTAACGTGTGTGGGGGCATGCAGTAAACTGGTAATCCTCTAAGAAAATGATCAGACTGAGCTGAACACAGTGGGGGAGCTGGGGAAGCATGGGGCCCACTGATGCAGGCAGCCCAAGACACATGGGACAGAGCTGTTTTAGCAACTGTGAGGCAGAGCGATTGGAGGTGTATGCCGATCCCCGCGTGCCTGGGAGGAGGTGGTGCTGTGGAAACACTTTGGGTAAAAGAGGAACCAAAACTACCTGCTGGGAATCTAATTCCATGGCCCATGGACAACAAAACCAAGTCATACCTGATTCGTGCCAGCTCCCTGATGGACACACAGACCTCTCTGGAGAAAGCCATCCTGAGCAGCTGCCTGCAGGCCCAAGAACCACAGCTGGCTTGTGTTAGGCAAGTTAAGGGTGGTCGGTAGAATGAGGAGGAGGACCAAGGAAAGAAACAGCCAAGATGGCAGGCAGCCTGCAGAACACAGACTAGTCATTCTCGGTCCTTTCCAGCCAGCTCACCAGCCTCTGTCCACACTCATACACCTCGGCACACTTAGCAGCACACACTCACAAACAGGCAAAGCATAACAAGCAGGTGTACTGAGAGAAAAGTCAGCAGACACTCCCGATAACAAAACAAGACTCGTGAGAAGTTTCCAGCTGAGCGCATCGGCAACCCTGAGATAACCATGCCTCACGGTTCTTAACTAAAAGACAAGGCTTACGAGATCTATGTGGTGGGAGGAGACTGCAGAATAAATGAGACGATCTTAAAAGTAATCAAACAGAGGTCTTGAGCGATAAAGCGACCGATGTTAACATCCCAGTGAATGAACTGAGGCATTAGAATGAGACGCGGAAGAAAGATAGTGAGAGGGGAGTCCAGAGACAAGAGGGAGACGGCAACGTGAAGGGGTGTGGAGTATAAACCAAGATGGCTGGGCACATGCCCAGTGCTTCCTGTTCCACAATGAAGAAGAGGGAAAAAGATGAGACAGAAAAACACATTTGTAGTGGAAATAGTTAGTAAGTTTCCAGAACAGATAAACATTATACTACATGTTCAAGAAATTAAAAAGGAAGAAGGAGGAGGAGGAGGAGGAGGAGGAGGAGGAGGCTAAAAAAACTAAACACATATCAGGTGCATGAGGAAGCTGACAATAATCTGAAAATCTTGCAAGCAAACAAAGGCGGCTTCCCATCCCCAAGACCCTCAGAGACCCACAGTCGGCTTCCAACAGCGCTGGGAGATGAGGAAACCATGCAGCCACGACACTCATGAGACTCATGGCTCAGGAAAGTATTGCTCAAAATTTAGGCAAAATAAAGACTAACAAAAACTGACAGGAGGACAGTAAAAAATTAGAAAATAATACAAATAGGTTGTTTATTGGGGAAGGCCTTTAAAACATTTGTCAAAAATCTCTTCCTCAAAAGGGATGCCTTGAAGAGGATGAACCGGAGAAAAGGTAGCGAATCCATGACCAGCAGGTGTTTGTGTTAGGGACACCTGTGTGCCTAAAGGAAAAATAACACAAGAAATGGAAGTGGTGAGACAGACACAGAGACAGAGCTATGGGCAAAGTTCTTAGCACGACTGCTGAGTAAGAACTAGGGACACGAAACACAGAGCGGCTCCACCATAGGACCCTACGACCCACTGAGGCCAGTCTCCCAGATAAACACAGAACGCGTACACAGTGTTCCTAGCGGCTTCACTTATAAAGACCAAAAACTGGTCACAACCCAATGTCCCCAGTAATTGGATGGATAAAGCCACTGGGTTGACTCAAACAATGGAACATTGCATGATAATGGAGAATAAACGGGCTACAGACAGCGAGGTGAGTTATAATGCTTCAGCATACTAAAGATGTGGAACCCCAAAGGAGACATCCTTCATTATGGAAGCTTTCGGGTTTTTTTTCACTTCTTTTCATATATCATATATGACATGTTTGTATGTATGTATGTTTGTAAGTGTATGGGCAGCCACGATGGAGTGTGCATGTGCAAGTGTGCACATACACGTGAAAGGCCAAGGTTGATGTTGGGATTTATCATCAAGCGCAGAGCTAACTGATACCTTGTCTCACTAGCCAGCTCTTCAGATATCTGCCTATCTGTCTTCTGAGGCTGGAATTACATGGGTTCTGAGGATCCAGACTCTAGCCTCTTGCTTTAACCTCTAAGCCCTCTCCTGTATGTGTAAGGTTTTGTTAAGTAGGTATAAATGATGCTGTAGAACTTAGGAATATGAATTTGAGTGGTAAAAAACTACAAATAAAAACAGAGGTTTAGGCCGGGCGGTGGTGGCGCACGCCTTTAATCCCAGCACTCGGGAGGCAGAGGCAGGCGGATCTCTGGGAGTTCGAGGCCAGCCTGGTCTACAAGAGCTAGTTCTGGGACAGGCACCAAAGCTACAGAGAAACCCTGTCTCAAAAAAAAAAAAAAAAAAAAAAAAAAAAAAAAAAAAAAAAAAAAAAAAAAAAAAAAAAAAAAAAAAAAACAGGTTTTATTGTAAGGTCAAGCTGAGAATTTTAGGGAAACAGAAGACGTGGCACTGGGGAGGAAAGTAGTGGGATGGGGGAGGCTAGAGACCCAACAAGTCTCTGCCACAATATATAAAGAATATTAACAATGTGAACTGCTTGTCAGTCTTTAATTACTAGCATCAACATAGGGCTAAAGCGTGGATATTGTTGCAGAATTTCATATCTGGCCTTTGGCCTTAACAATGTAGGAATTAAAGTATGCACAGAATTTGGGGTAGAGACAAGGCAAGGAATAAAGAATATAGCTTCTAACCTATTCATCTTATGAGAAGAGATTCCAGAGACATCAGAACCAACAAGATAGCTCGGTGGGTAAAGGCTCTTGTCACCAAGCCTGACAACCTGAGTTCAATCCCCAGAACCCACACTGTAGAAAGAGAACTCCCATGAGTTGGCCTCTGACCTCTGCACGTGTGCTAAGAGACACATGCTCCCACACACATAAAATAGATGTGTTAAAAAATGTTTAAAGACGTTGTGTTTATATTTGATAATAGTTAAAGTTGTGGCCCTATCTACCTTCTCAGCCTTATCTTACCCCCTCCCATGCCCCATGGACTTCCTTCTGGACCTCAGACTTTCCACACCTCCTCCACATAAAAAGTCTTTGCCCAGACCTCTCTCTCTGTCCTCTTAAGTCTTCGTCTTGACCTCACTGTGAGCATCGTGTCCTCAGAGACACCTTCTCTTAACCTACAGACCTTCTCTTAACCCACCAGCTTCCTCTGCTAACCATTCCATACCCACTGCACTTTAGTTTTCATTGACCCAGTCAGAGTTATGGATCTATGTGTCTCAGTCATCTGTACACAATTATGCTGGGTAACAAATACCACCAAGCCCTACTGGTACTGCGTATTTGTTCTCAGATGTCTCTGTGTCTGTTGGGCAACCCCACTGTTCTGCACTGAGCTCAGTGGAACTTGCTAGGCCAGCTAGGTGGATTTATTGATCTTTGTTGGTTTCTCTCTCTCTCTCTCTCTCTCTCTCTCTCTCTCTCTCTCTCTCTCAAGCCTGAGTCCTGCTAGGACAATTTCTTTCTTGGCCGACAGCCCAGAATTGTTCTCAGGGACACACTCCAGGAGGAGCAGCTGGTAGGCACAGGCCTCTGGAGACTGGGCTCAGAACTGGAGCAACGGCTTTAGCCACATTCTGGCCAAGGGCAAGGACAGCCAGATTCAAGGAGTAAGAATCTGCCTTGTTTATTCTTAAGAGGGCAACAAGGCTATGATAGGGTGGGGATCCAGGCAAGGAGAGCCTGGTCTTTACACAATGACCCTACCCTGTGTAAGATGGATTATTTGATTACTTACTATCTCCCCCAGAAGACTGTGAAGGTCGTAAGGGCAGGCAGGGCCTTGATTTGTTGGTTGACTGTTGGTCCTGGATGCCTGGCACAAGCGTCTGACGTGGCACTTCCCGAATGTGTTCGTGATGAGCCTAAAATCTGAAGACCTCTGTTTCCAGCACCTGCCTCTTCTCATGGATGACATTTGTATTATCTCATTACCTATTCTGGCATGCCAGCTTTCTGTGCCATCACAGAACATGAGGCGAAGGTTATTATAAGGAAGAAAGGTTTACTTTAGCGTGTCTTTTCAAAGGCTTCAATCCATGCTCAGTTAGTTTCATTACTCTGGATCTGGGTGCAAAGCAGAACAAACATGGCAGAAAGCATACTAAAGCAAAGAGGCTCCCTCATGGAGACCAAGTAGAAAGCAAGACTGAGTCTCAGTGTCTCCTTCAAGGGGATGCTCCCAATGACCTAACCTCCTCCCATTAGACCCTACCACTTCCCAGGAAACTGGGGTCCAAGTCCTCAACACATGAGCCTTTGAGGGATATAGTCAAGAGCTAAGTATGGCACCTGACTGGATTAGGTTTCATGCCAGACGTTGTACTGTTATTTGCAGGGATAACCTGAGGCTTGGATTATGGCATCTCCTCTGGAGAGCTCTGTCTGTTCTTACCAGATGTTTTCAAGAGAAGAGGATCAGCAATCCAGGAGTGTGCCTTGAGCAGTAGGAATTAGATATTTCTGCCTCCGCTGGATGAGCTGCAGTCCTGGGCAGGGGTTGGCTTTACCCTCAGAGCCAACAAACTATTTCTTAATATTCCTGGCTTTCCTTGTCCTGAGCCAGAAGTATGAGCTGTGCTGATAGTTGCAAAGATAGAAGTTCTCCTCAGTAAATACCTGTTCGGCAAGATGCCAGCTACGTGTGATGGGCTCCGTCATTGGCCTCTTTACAAAATTTAATACTAGTGGGAGAATGAAAACGTGGTTTTCAAAGATGCCTGCGGCTGTTTTTGCATTCCGCACATGGCAGCAGAATTCGTCTTTGGGAGGAGATGGCTGCTTTGTTGGGAAGATGTCTTAGTGAGCCTCTTGAATGTGCAAAGGTGAGGCTGAGAAATTAGTCTGTGGGGAGAGAGAAGCACAAAGACTGAACTGCATCCTAGAAGATGGAAGATCAGTGTCCTGGGCACAGAAGACAGAAGGAGGCAAACCAAATTGGCTTTCATGAGTGGGAGCAGCCAGGGACCTGGGACGCTGGGCCTTGAGGCCAGAGTAGGGTACAGAAGGAGGGTCTGGATTGGCAACCGTACAGCAGGAAGGGGCTGTGAAGTCCCTGTGGGAGGCACAGTTGGTCCTCAGGATGGCTCAGATCCCGTGTTAGCATGGCATCTAGAATCTTTGAGGCTGAAGGGTATAGGATATGTGTATGCGTCCACACTGCAACAGTCCTGACAAGAGAACATGACCTTCCTCAGGCCATCCTGGGCTCACGGGGCCTCTCAGCATCTCAGTGGAGGTGACTCCCAGGCTGCCAGCAGCAGGTGGCGCCTGTAGTTGGTTTTTTACTTTTTGGGGGCCTGTCACCCAGCTCCCAGATAAATACATGGAGACTTATACTTACTTATGAATGCCTGGCCTTAGCTTGACTTATTTCTAGCCTGTTTTTCTCACTTAAGTTATCCTGTTTCTCCTTAACTGTGTTTCATCTCTGGGCTTTTACCTTTCTTTATTCTATATATCTTTCTTTCCTTCTTACTCCATGGCTGGCTGTGTGGCTCAGTGACTGGCCCCTGGTGTCCTTCTCTCCTTCTCCTTTTCTAGCTCCTGGCTCCTCCCAAGCCTAGATTTCTCCTTCTATTTATTCTCTATGCCTGCCAGACCCACCCACCACCACCACCCACCCCTTGTCCTTTCTCCTGCATTTGCTATTGGCCATTCAGCTCTTTATTAGACCAATCAGGTGTTTTAGGTAGGCAAAATAACACAGCTTTACAGAGTTAAACAAATGCAACATTAAAAATGCATCATTAAACAAATATTCCACAGCAACAGGTGCCCAAGCCACGAGCATCAGCCACTGACAAGTCCTAGGCGCTGGCACTGACGTGTTCTTCTAATCCTGGGCACTTTCCTCCCTATGCAGTTCTACAGCTGGCTCACAACACAGCTGCCAAGGCAACATTTTTCAAAGCCTGGGTCTGCGTGTGGCAGTTCTCAGCCCGTGGGTCATGACCCCTTTTGGGGGATTGCATACCAGATACCCTACATATTAGATATTTACATTACAATTCAGAACCATAACAAGATTACAGTTATGAAGTAGTAACAAAATAGTTTTCTGGTTGGGGGTCGCCATGACATGAGGAACTGTATTAAAGGGTTGCAGCATCAGGAAGGCTGAGAACAAGTGCGGGGTCTCCAGCACAGGATCCTTCTACATTCATGGATAAAGTCTCAGTTCGGGCAGACAAAGCTCCTCACCACGCCACACAGACACACATGTCAGATTTCATCTAGTACCCTTCCTCCTCTAAGACAGCATGGGCTCGTGGTCACAGTGACAGAGTGTACCAGTGACACTCACACTCCAGAGCGAGGATGCCAGAGTCAGTACCCAGCCCTGCCCATGACTAGCCAGTGCTGTGAGCAGAGGCAAGCACCCCCATCTCATATGTACATGAGCCTGTCTTAGCTAGGGTGTCCACTGCTGTGAAGAAACACCATGACCTTGCCGTGGTTTTACAAGGAAAAACATTTAACTGGGTTGTCAGTTCAGAGGTTCAGTCCAGTATCATCATCATGGCCAATGCACGGCAATGTGCAGGCAGATGCAGGGCTGAAGAAGGAGCTGAGAGTCCTGCATCTTACAGGTAGCAGAAAGTCAGCTGAGACAGTGGGCGAAATCCTGAGCCTAGGAAACCTCAAAGCCCGCCCCTGCTGTGACACACTTCCCCTAACAAGACCATACCCACGCCAACAAAGCCACACCTCCTAACAGGGTCACTTCTTATGAGTTTATGGAGCCAATTACATTCAAACTACCTCAGGCCATGAGAAGGTGAGCCAGACACCTTAATTCTGAGAGCACTGTTTGAGGGGCTCCGATGAGTCTGCTTCATTGTCATCAGTGGAGGTACACCGTTTGTCTTCTCTCTACTGCCAACCTAGTCCTTTTCCTCTCACCCCCTCCTGCCCCAGGGTCCTTCCCATCTCTGCCCCTGAAGAGCCCCTCTTCACCTCTCCCACAGAGCTCTCTATGAGCCTTCCGACCCCACTCGGCCAGAGGCCGGAATCCCGGTTCTCTGTTCACATACCTGTCTACCTAGCAAGTTAAGACAGATAAAGGGGATCTCCTCTCTTTGAGGAACTGGGCAAGTAGGTGCTAAGTATTGTTATAGCATTGTTAAAATTGTTACCCTCACAGTCAGTAGGAACGGTGTGTTCTTCAAGTCGTCACTGCGAGAATTCCTGAAGCTCATCTTCCTGGAAGTAAGCAGAGACCTTGGGGGATGGGCAGCCTCTGTCCTCTCCCTGGCAGCCCTAGCTGCCTTGCAGGAAAGGGAGGGGGAAACGGCTGGCCAACCAGCCATCAGGACCACCTTTAGGCCAGTGACAGTGGTTTGAATGTCCGCGGACATCTTGAAGAGTCTATACAACAAGCAGCTGCTTGACCTGGCTCCTGAAAGGGCAGCCAACGCCATACTGCTTCAGTTCCTGCTGGTTTTTCTACTGAACTCTACTTGACTGCAGCCATTTCCATTCAGGCTGGAGAGAGCAACGCCCCCTGGTGGCTGAGCAGAGAAACTGCTGTGACTAGTGCTAAAAGGGCATTGCAGTGATTGGTGCCAAAGACCCCTCCCTGGCTATACAAGCAGGCTATCCAAGCTCACAGGGAACTGGCTGAGTGGTACCCTCCTGAGCTTCCTTTCCTGGTGGGGCAACATTAAGCCCAATTAAAAGCTTCTCTCAAGTGGTCTTTTCTTGCCTCCTTTCAGGAGAGGTAACGTGAGCTAAGAAGGAAGCAGCGGAGGCCTGCCAACCCAGAGGCAGCGACGGGAGGAAAGCAGTAACAACAGGGACAGCAGAGCAGCCAGTGGCTTTTCAGCTGCACAAGCAGCAGAACCCAGCAGACAGAGTCACAAAAGCATCAAGGCAACCGGCTGCCCAGTAGCTGAAAGAGCAAAAGTTGCAAGACTGGAGGTCAACAGCAGCCCTACCGTCACCATAGCAATGAGACCATAGCAACACAAGGCAGCCAAACAGGCCGGGGTGGGACTGAGGAACAGGGGAAGTGCAGAGAAGGCAGAGTATGGGAGGCTAAAGGAGGAAGGAAAGCTTAAAGAGCAGAAAAGATAAACAAACAGCAGGCCAGGGTCACAGGAAGTGTTCCAGACCCAGTCAAGCCCTCAGACCTGGAGCGGTAACACTGGCTACTCACTGCCTATGCGTGGGAATCCAAACACCTCCACTAGAGACAGACAGAGCTAGGGTCCCACTACCAAAGACCAGCTCAGGAGCCTTTGCACTAGAGAGTGCCACCTTCTGCTGTTTCTGCGTAGCACCTACCAAGGTCCAATGCTCTCAGACACCAAGGAATATACACACTGCCGAAACCAACAATGCCTTCTCCTGTGTATGCCCACAATTTCTACCCAGGTAAGGAAGAAGGACCCAGGTCAGCTCAACAAAGTTATGAGCAAACAGGACCCTGGGTTGTTTTCTCTGGTTCCGGGGTGACCGTGCACACAGTAAACGCGCAGGTACTATCTAGGATCTTAAAAACCAGCCGGTGTCTCCAGGGTCTTGCTGTCTCCCAGGTTATAATCCAGCAGATTGGGTAGCGACCACTGTCTTAATTTTCACCCAGGATTATGGGAGCCTCGGGTCTCTAGGCATTCTAAATAACTCTGATGAACGCCAACACAGGCCAGTCTTTGACTGGTTTCCCACTCCTGTGACAACCCTGACACGCTTTGTCGGTAACCCATGGCCACAGGCAGATGACTTAGACAGTATCAGGAAGACTGACATGAGCAGATGGCGATATTGTTCCTTCTGACCCCAGTTTCCACAGGATCCCAACAGCGTCCACCACAAGTCGGTGGAGCCATGAGAACCAAGATAGACGGTCTTCAGCACAGAGCAAATCAGTCCAAAGGAAAACATTCGTTTAATAAGAGATGAGACAGCATGCCAACATTATGGCCTTGAGTGTTTATTTTGCTGCAAGCTGAGTTCAGCTATTATGTCCTCTCTTGAAAAGGAAGGTCATGAATATCAGTTTCTAATGCATCCCTGAGCCAATTGGAACTGAGGAAAGAGAAGACAAGACAACAAAATATTATTTTGTCCTTAATGTTAAACCTGGTTATTATCCTAACTCCACTCCCAACAGGATCCACACTCCGGGATGTGTGGCAGCTAACCACTCCTGAAGAGGACTCACTAGTGGTAGTCAGCATGGACAGGTGTCCTTCCCTCCTCTTTCATCCTTCCTTCCTCCCTCCCAACCTTCCTTCATTTCTCCTTCTTTCTTTGAAATATCACTTTCTCTGAGCTAGAGGCCATGCATGTTACATTATAGCAAAGGATCTGACTACACTTGTACATGGGTCCTGAAATTCTGAGTGAGGCAAAATTCAAAGGTAGCAGACTAGCATTTGTTTAATGGAGGAGGTTTCAATAGAGTAGAACATTCAGGCTGTGGCATGGTTGTGACTGACTGCTCTTAGCATGAGAATTCAGAGCAAAATGTGGAGTGGAAAGATAAGGAAAATGTGGAGTTTGACAAGAAAATGGGTGTGTGTCATTCCTGATTGTCACTTTGACAGGATTTAGAATTACCATGGAAACAAATCTCTGGGATCATCTGAGACAGATTTTCCTATGTTAGGTTACTGTTGTGGAATATGAGTTGAAGATGTCACATTTGTTTGCGCTGTGAAACATTTGTTTAATGATGCAAAGATGTGATGCATTCTTTTACATTGCATTTGTTTAACTCTGTGAAACTGTGTTACTTTGCCTTCTAATACGCCTGGCTGATCTAGCAAAGAGCTGAATGGTCAATGTTAGGCAGGAAAGAGGATAGGCGGGACCGGCAGGCAGAGAGAATAAACAGAAGAAGAATGGGAGCAAGAGAAAGGAAGGAGAGGAGGACAACAGGGGCCAGCACCCAGCCACACAGCCAGCCACGGAGCAAGATGTAAAGAAAGGTATATGGAATAGGGAAAGAGAAAAGCTTAGAGGCACAAGGTAGATGGGATAATTCAAGGTAAGAAAAGCTGGCTAGAAACAAGTCAAGCTAAGGCAGGGCATTCTTAAGTAAGAATAAGCCTCTGTGTGTTTATTTGGGAGCTGGGTGGAAAGCCCTGAAAGAGCAAAGAGCCAAAAGAGTACCAAAAAAAACCCTACACATTACAGAGGTAGGAAGAGCACCCTAAATGTGGGCGGCACCATTCAGTGGTGAGGATCCAGGACACTGAGTTAAGTGGCTGTTCAGTAGCATCCTTCTCCCTGCCCCCACATGATCTTCTATGTATGCAAGATGACAGGCTGCCTCAGCTCTTGCTGCCATGCCTTCCTGGCCATGCTGGACTCTTTCTCCCCTTAGCCTGTGAACCAACACAAACACGTCATTCCTTTTAGATGGCGTCCCAAGGATGTTTGCTGTAAGCTATTCTCATGTGGCAATGTGCGCTCTTTTTTTTTTTTTTTTTTAATTTATTGTGAGGTCGGAAGACAACTGTGGAGAGTCAGTTTTCTCTCTCCACTGTATGAGTCCCAGGAATTGAACTCAGGTTGTCAGGCTTAGCATCGAGTGCCTTAACCCACCGAGCCATCGCTCCAGCCCGTGTGGCCTTTTTACACGGGTCCCGTCTGTTATAGCGCATTCGCAGTAAGTGAAGGATGAAGGATGTGAGGGTTGAGTGACATGAACATTTTACTTTTGGGAATCCGTGTGTGAAAATATTAACACGATCTTAGCAGCCGCCTTTCCATCTATCATAAACCATACGAACTGGAAGTGTTGTATGAGAAATAGTTTTCAAACCAGAAAAAAAAAAAGCCTACAAAACGCACTCCATTATTTTATCTGCTGTGCAAGTGTCTTGCTTCAGGGTATCAATTCTAATTTTCTGAGAAAAATGTCCTCTCGGTGCCTTTTTCATCCTTGAGCTGAGGGCGTTCTCATCGCCCTGAGGTAGGTGCTCAGCTGTGCTGGTGGGGTTTTCCATCCCCCCAAGTCTGGAATCTAGTCACCCCTGCTTCTCACAAAACCAGTAACTCAACATTTCGGGTGTCTCTCACCTGCACAGAGTGAGCAGGGAGAACTCAGAGTTCAGAGCATCAATTGTCAGAGAGACACAGGCGCCAAGAAAGAGCAAAAGAGAGAAGAACCATCAGCCAGGTGCTGGGAGAAGACTGTGCTTCAGAGCTGTGTCTGGCTGTGTCTCACCCTCTGCTGGAGAAGATGTGCTGTGCACACTGGCTCTCAGGTGGGACTATAGTAAACACACCCCAGAGAGTAAGACGGAGCACAGTGTGTTTCCAGGCCCTGGCCTCCTCTGAGGTCCTAGAAGGCAGGTTAGTGGAACGCCAGGTGGTACTGGTTCTTCACCTGGAATTGAGGGCTGTGTTGGAGCCTTTCACACCTCAGCAGCTTGGGCCCAGAGCCTGGGGCCTGAGGAGTCAGTTCCTCGGCTGTTTGTCTAGTGAGAAGGGGCTTCCAGCTACCACTTCCTCAGCACAGACAAGGTGAGAGGGGAAACGTAAGTGCAGTGTGAAATATATACAGAACACCTAAGATTAAGTAAAACCACAGAAAGGCATGCTGAGGGTGTAGTTCACTTGGTGACGTGTCTGTCTTGCGAGCAGGACTTGCATTCCAGTCTCAGAAATTAAAAAAAAAAAAAAAAAAAAAAAAAAGACGTGTAGTAATATGTTTGCAATCCCAATAGAGGGAATGAGGAGGCAGGTCTCCCTGGGTCTCGCTGGCCAGCCAGCTGAGGCTACCTGATGAGTGTTCCTGGCCAATGAGAGACCCTTTGATAATTATCTTCTGACCTCAACATGCCTGCATGCATGTGGACAGTGTGTGAACACACACACTGTCACAAGCAGGCACACAAACACACATACGAAAATATCATAAACACACACACACACCCCTACCTTTGTGAACAGCTCAGGAAAATGCTCACTGCGCAGGTTGGAGGCTGTTTGGATGTTTGCAGAGTCTGCAAAGGGAATGATGTCTAATAGCTAACCTCCAGGGCCATGCCAGACCAACACCAGGAAAGCAGAGCACACGGGGCGTCCCCATGACAACGCTCAAGCAGGCTCAGCTCACTGTCTCACCCTGTGACGTTCCCGTCCACAAATCTTGCCTGTTCTAATAGAAAGAGCTAGGGTGTGTGTGGCAGACAGCCCAGGACCCGTTCCAGAGCCACAGGGAGGGTCCTCTGCAAAGGCTGTGTACAAAGGACGTGGTGGCTGGGTGACAGGCATGCAGAGCTGAATGTAGTCTGGTCAGAGTCCAGCCAGTGAGCAGGACCTGACGGAACTTCTCTCTTCACCATTTAAGCCGGGGCTCCTGGTGGTCCGTCTGGACTGGCCATGACCTCCCTGAAGCCAGGAACTCAGCATCCTTGTAGCCACCCTCACATGTCCTGTGCCTGGTATGGGCATAGCCTCTTGGCAAATGAACACCTTGTAGGGTCACCATCAGGATTCAAGAAGAAAACGCATGCCAGCTGTTTCACAGATACCCAACCACTGTTGAGCAAGAAACATGCATCACCTTTTACAGTGATGACAATTAGATCATGGCAGAAACATCAAGATTTCTCTGTTTGCCTTTTTTGTTTAGTTGTAACTTTTTTTTTCATTCAAGGTCTTCCTGTGTAGTACCAAAGAAGTAGCCTCAAACTCAAAATCCTCCTGCCTCAGATTCCCAAGTACAGGATTATATCACAAGTATGTATCCAAGACTAGCTCCTTTTTGTTTGCTCTCTCTCTCTCTCTCTCCCTCTCTCTCTCTCTCTCCCTTTCTCTCTCCCCCCTCAATCCAGCTTCTCTTTAACCATGAATTGCAGATATTATGGATACCGTAGGACAATCTTGGAGACTGGGGTTTTGTGAGGACAGTGCCTGTATAGGCTGCTTTTTTCTATAAATAGCTAATAACAAACACTGTCACAAAGATAACACCACCCACCCACAACTGGGTCCCACTATACAGCCCTGGCTGTCCTGGAACTCACCACTAATAGACTAGGCTAGCCTCAAACTCTTAGAAATCCACCTGCCTCTACCTTCTGAGTGCTGGGTTTATGGGATTAAAAATGTGTCTATACCACCGTGTTTGAAAACTAGAGACTGGCATCTATGGGTGGACACCAATTCTTTTTTATTTTTTTAATTTGTTGCTAAGGCACATGAAAGCATTAAAAACATCTCAACCATCCATCCCCACCACCACCGTACTCATCGCTGTCCAAGGCCACTACAGCCAGATCCTCCCTCCAGCCACACTGGCTCCTGTCCACACTTGAAGATGCTGAGCATCAAACTAACTGGTCCAGTTCATTGGCTGGATGGCATGTGGCAAAGTCTTTGTTCCCTGTAACTACCAGTGTTTTCTGTTGAAGATGCTGGTGATGTGTGAGGACCAGTGTGGACACTTCAATGTCAAGAACCCACCTGTGCTGGAAGGCCCTGGGGCTGGTACACATGCAGTCACAGGGCTCATGACCTTCTTGACCTCTCTGCAATGGGGAATCCGCTTTCATGAAAATAGTATAAGAGTCTTGAGATAGTAAAGGACCCACAACAGGGAGCCCTGGGGTGTGTGTGTGTGTGTGTGTGTGTGTGTGTGTGCATACACACACAGGTTCATGTGTGCACGTAGGTATGTAGAGATGTGTGAGAATCCATGTGGAAGACAGAGGACAACATTGGCTGTCTTCCTTTGTCACCTTACATTTTTGAAACAGAATCTCTCACTGAACTCAAAGCTCGCCCACTCAGCTATCCTGACTAGCCAGCAAGCTCCTGGGATCTTCTTGTCTCCCACCCTGTCCCTCCAGCACAGGGGTCACAGACATGCTTTTCCAAAGTGCTGGGGATCCAGACTCAGCTGGCCCTTTGTGGACTGAGCCATGTCCTGACCCAGCGTGCCTGTGGTGTTACCTCTTCACCACCCTTACTCGGTACTGTATCAGAGCTATGTGCTTAGGGCAAAGCCGTGGATGAGTTCTAGTCCCTGCCTGTACACTTAGCTGTCTGGCAGGCTAAGCAGATGCTTCGGACTGTGTGGGGTTCCCTGTAAGGGAGGAGGGGGAATTTAGTGCAGCAGAGAAGGTATGGAAGGGCCTTTCTGAAGTGTCAGAGACAAGAGGGACCCAAGGAAGCTGTACAAGCGTTCACAGTCATAAACGAGGATGCCATCACCAAACCCTGCTGGGGTAGTGCCCATCCAAATATAAGAGTTTTCTGGGTGCCTTCATGATCCCCAAAATCTAGCGCAGAAGGCAGGTGGCTTAATGACTCAGAGGAAGTCAAGACAATCCCCGCCCAGTCCTCCCTCAATCCCATGGTAAAGCCTTTCATTTATCCATCCTTGTCCCTCGCTGCAGCCTGATCCCTCGAGCTCGGGTCCTGGTCCATACGAAAATACAGAACACTCCCTTCCTCCCAGGAGTTCTCCTCTCCCCAAAGTCGGCCCTGCTGTGCTGGGATCCACACCCTTATATCTGTAAAGACCTGGATTCTAAACACGCAAGACTGTGCCGGCCGTGAAGCCACCACCATCCATCTACATGAGTCTCTGCTTCCCTGCAAATCCGGGTAGCCTGGGCAACGCGCAGACAGATGATGGCCGTTGCCAGTGAACTTTGCTCACTGAAACAACCAATGGGTCGGCCCCACCTGCTGGCATGGCCCCCGGCTGCTCAGCGCAGTGGTCTGTCTACAGACTGCAGAATCTGGCTTGAGGTCACGGCAGGTTCTGTTTGAAGAGGTGTTCTCGTTGCTCGTCCCTAGGAGACAGCTCACCTCCCAGCCCAACCTTAACGGCCGCAAGGAGGCAAATTGCTTAGAAGGGAAAACGAACTGGGAGGTTTTCCAAAATGTTGTCCTGCACCGTGTCAAAGCCTGAGGGAAATAGTTCTGGTGGAGAAGACGAAATCCTACCTAGGCTTGCAGAGTTTGGATCTCCTGGGCAGCTCGGGACTGGCTTCCATCTTCCATTCTTGTCTCTCTTCACCCTCTCCGCGTTCTTTCCTGTGTCTTCTGTGTGTGTGCGTGAGCATGTGTGACAGAAATCAGAGGACAGGCTTGTTAGTCTCCACCCTCCTCCACCTTGCTAAGGACAAGATCTCTCTCGCTGTTCACTAGCCAGACTAGGTAGGCCATGCTTCCAGTAATACCCCTGCCTCTGCCTCCCATACCTGGACAGAGATGCCCTGTAATTGCAGATACTTGCTCTACTGCCAGGGTGTTTAGATGGCCTCTGGGGACCTGAACTCCAGTTATCAGGCTTACAGAGTAAGTGGTCCACAGAGTAAGTGGTGTCTCCCCAGCACCCCCTCACAGGGCGGGTGTTAAAAACATAAATCTAACCTGCCACTCTGCCCCTCAAGCCCCTGCCGTGGCTCCCTGCTGCTCTTGGAATAAAGGAAGGCTGTACTAGACCACACCGTTCCAATTCCATTTAGTGCCACTAAATGCCCAGTGTGCCTGTCCCCGGAGAAGCCACTGGCTTAAGCTGGTCCTGGCAAACTCTATGCCAGTGACCAATCTGAGCCATGACACAGGTGGGGCCAATGGCTCAAGCAGCAGGGACTTTGTGCAAACTTCTCCAGAGCCCACGTGAAAGCCAGGCATGACGATGCTCATCTGTGATCCCAGAACTTGAGAAGACACGGGCAGATCCTGAAAGCTCACTGGCCAGTGAGTCTAGCTCATCAGCGAGCTCCAGGTTTGTGAGACTTTGAAAAAAAATGAGGTTGAGAGTGATTGAGGAAGACACTGACATCAACCTCCCTCCTCTCCCACGTGTGTGCACACACACCACCACCACCACCACCACCACCACCACCACCCAAGGAGGCAGCAGCACCTGGTACTGGGAGCTGGACCATTCTACTCCTAAACTGACCTGAGGCAAGTAAGCGGTCCCGAGTGTCTGGGACCCCAGAAGAGGCTTGCGTCCTCTCTCAGGGTGAGCACAATTACTAATCACACCAATCCTACCTTGATTGTACAGGAAGCAGAGCAATGGGCAAATTCAAGTCTCCCCAGCTCACGGCTAACTGGAGTCTCTCCTCTCTTGCCCCCTCCCATGCCCCACCCCCACCTCCCACCTCCCGTGCACACAGCATGAACCTCATGCAGGGAGAGAACAAGTGTGGTGGACCGTCCCCCCCACACCGCCCCCAGCAGTAGGTCAGGCAGATCAACAGCAGGCACCACTGGAGGCCTCTGGTCGGGTTAAAAGCACAGCCTCCCTGGTTCTGTTTACTCGGCTCGGACCCCCAGAAGAGTTCTCAAGAGGCTGCACTCCTGTGTATACATGTAAACTCCCGGGCAATTCTCAACATATCCTGGACCGGCCCTGGCGCCCAGCGGTCACCCTCCAAGGAGCGAGGTTTGGAATGTGCTCAAAGAACTTAATGGAGGCTTTCTCCAAATATGTGCATGAAGCTGTGGAAGCTGGGCCTCCTCCTGCCTCGCCTCCACACGGGCTGCTTTCTGGGCGGGAGCCGTGGGAGGCTCGATTTTCTTGGCCTCCTGGCTGGTGTGGTGCCTCTCTGTCCAGGTTGGCTTTAAAAGGAAGCAATGCTGGGAGCCGTCCAGTGTGGGAGGGAAGCCGGGAGCCAGGTGTCTGTGGAGTCCCTGCCTTGCGGCCCCGGCACACGTCCCCTAAGCTTCTCCCTTTACCGGCTCCTGACGCCGGTGCTACAGGAGTCCAGAGTGACACCTAGACTGTGATTGCATACCAGAAAGCCCCCCGAAGCCAAATCTTTGATCTCATCTGTGGACTCCCTAAGAAAAATTCCAGATTTCTAAAAGAGTCCCACCAAGGGGTCACAGTTCCCCTGACTTTCACACAAGGGCTCACGAAATTGTCACGAGAAGCATACGAAGCACCTGCCGTTATTAACTTTGTGCCTACATTACAGATGTGGACACTGAGGGCCCGTGTTCCTTACCCAAGTTACAGAGTGAGCAAGCATCTGACCCAGAAGTTTGACTCCAGAGGCTTCTGTAGAATCTTCTAAGCTTTTTTAAAAGCAAATTAGTAGGACTGCAGAGAAGGCTCGGGGTGTAAGAGTGCTCACCATGCAAGCATGAGGGGCCCCATAAATAAAATCTAACAGCAGTTGTGTGCACCTGGAACCCAGACAGGTAGATCCCCAGAGCTGGCTGGTTGGCAGCCTACCAGAAGCACCCGACTGGCAAGCCTCAGGTCCATGAGAGTGATACAGGGAGACATCCCATGTTCTCCTTTGGTCCCCAAATGTGTGCGATACACACACACACACACACACACACACACACACACACACACATGCACTATGACATTCACTGCTGAAAGGATGTGCTGTGCCCTGCCAGCCTCCCCATCCCACCCCCAGCCTCCTTACCCCACCCCCAGCCTCCTTACCCCACCCCCAGCCTTCCCACCCCACCCCCAGCCTCCCCACCCCACCCCCAGCCTCCTCACCCCACCCCCAGCCTTCCCACCCCACCCCCAGCCTCCCCACCCCACCCCCAGCCTCCTCACCCCACCCCCAGCCTCCCCACCCCATAAGGTGAAGAAACTTCCTCCATCACAGGCCCCAAACTACCATCTACAGCAGCCTGCAACAACTGCTAGGGGCAACAACGTCTTGTAAAGCATGACCTCCTCCAGTATGATGTTATAGCGACAGAAAACTGGCCACCTGGCCCTCCCCCCTCCCCTGCCGGGCCTCCCTGACTCCTGACCGGTCCATGCTGGAACCATCATACTGTTCTCTCTGTCAGTGTGTCACGGATTCGGTGGTTTTGTCCTAATGTGGGTCCCTATCTACACAACTGCTGCACGGCAGAAATCTCACACCACACAGTCCATGCCACACTTTCCGTATTTTAAAAGCGACAATGAATGATAAAATTGATTTTAAGACTTACTGTGTCGATATGGAAGCAATAAGAAAATTACTAATGAGCTCCTTTGCACTCTTTTTTTTTTTTTAAATCATGTTGAGAGTTCTAAGTGAGGTAAGCACAGTCACACCCTAAGGGATCGCCAGCTGCATGGGCCCACGCCTGTTAGACTGAACAGTGCTGATCTGGTCCAGTCTCTTTGTCTTTGTCTGAGTTGCTATTGTTATGATGAAACACCATGGCCTTAACCAAGCTGGGGATAAAAAGGTTTACTTAGCTTACCCTCAACACTTCTCAGTCCATCATCAAAGGACATCAGAGCAAAATCTCAAACAAGACAGGAACCTGGAGGCAGGAGTTGATGCAGAGGCCATGGAGGAGCGCTACTTACTGGCTTGCTCCTCATGACTTGCTCAACCTGCTTTCTCATAGAACCCAGGACCATGCACCCAGGGATGGCCCCACCTACCATGGACCAAGCCCGCCCACATAGATCACTAATTAAGAAAATGCCCCCAAGCTTACCTACAGCCCAATCTTTTGGAGGCATTTTCTCAGCTGATGCTTCCTCCCTTCTGATGACTCTGACTTGTGTCAAGTTGACATAAAAGTAGCCAGGACACTCTTGTTCCCAGGGAGATCACAGGTGACTAAACTTCAAAGATGCCACTGAGTGACCCCTGCTACCCATTTTCGCTGATCTAGGAACTTGCCAAATGCAAGAGCCGACTTGAGAAAGGCACAAATGTCTTAGGAATTTGGCTCTACACGGGCCCGTTCACAAGAGACCCACAGTCGTAGAGATGGGTCAACGCAAGGTGCGTCTATGCTCTTTAGACTGGAATGCTGGTTCCCAGAGAAATGACAGGGCAAACTCTGGAGCGGTATAGTGAGTTCTAGGAATATGACTGGGAGACGAATGGAGGTGAGGAGAAATGGCAAACTCTCTGGGTTATCTGGGTTGACCGCAGGCCATTGCCAGGCCCTAGTGAGCGAGGCTATCTTCCAGCATTCTGCTGGTCCTTGGTGCGGCTACACCTCCGCAGTGGTGGTAGCAGGGACTCTCAGCCAGCCTCAACACCCATCCAGGTCATTGCTCAGTCCAGTTCTCAATCAAAAGCCTTCTCTGGCAGGGGATGCGACAACATCTGAAGACAGTCTCAATCCTAAGAGGAACACACTGGAGGCATCTGCTGGGTTGTGCCAAAGCAACATCTCAAGACAGATGACCATCTGTGATGCCTGTTGGCATACCAAGTGCATGCTGGTCTCCAGGCTCGCTTGGTACCTGTGGCTCTTCTCGGCTCTTCTCACCCTGTCTCCCTACCCCCAACTTCTCCAGTCCATGGCTTCCCTCCCCTAGCTTCTCATTCCCGTATAACCTTCCATTTCAGTCATGCGCTCTCTCTTGTCTTCCTCTCTTGGTCCCCTCTCTCCTGGTCTCCTTTGCCTCCACTCTCTTCGTCTTCCTCTCTCACTCTTGCCCTCTCTCTCTCCTCCCACGGCCTGGTCCAGTCTGCTGGTCGTGTTCAGTGCGCTACTTTCTCTCCCTTCTCTGGACTCTTCCAGATACCTCTGACTATTCCTACCCTCGCATCTACAATAAAATCCTTCCCCTCAGCCATACTCTGGAGAAGCCTTGTCCTCAGCTTATACAGGTAGAGGCAAGGGTTGTATTCAGCAGCATCCCTTGTTGCCTAGAACATCCTCCCCACACACCATCATCTGAGCAAAACGGGGAGCAGTGTTCCTGGTTACATGAACCCGGAGAGTGGAACACTCATCTGCTCATTTGATCTCTCTCTGATGCTACTTGGACTTGTCACCTCCGTGGTCTCCACTGTCCTCTGTGTCACAGTCTCTTAGCGATGGGTCAACCTATGACCAGCAGTCCAGCAGAAGTCCTCAATGAACTCCCAGACCAGGAGAAAAGGACTCCATGGCATCGGCTTCCTGAAGGCAGCGAGGAGCCCAGTGGCACCTGCTAAGGTGTCTATCTTTTCCCTGATCCATCAGGACTGGAGGGTAAGGTCCAATTGTATTTTCTGTCACACAGCATTTCTGAGTATCACTAAAAATCTTCTCTCATGGGGCTGGAGCAGGGGCTCAATAGTTAAGAGTGAATGCCGCTCTTCCAGAAGACCTGAGTTGGATCTCCAACATATGCACGACACATACATGTTAGCAGAGTTTTCCTGTCCTGGCAGTGCTCCCAAATAACCACTCAGAAACTTCATATTAATTGTAAATGCTCAGCCATAGCTCAGGCTTGTTACTAGCTAACTCTTACACTTTAAATTAATGCATATTTCTTGTCTACCCTCTGCCACATGGCTCATAGCTTGTAACCTCATTTTCTACACTTGTTTCCTCTATGTCTGCTGGCCTCTCCCTGACTTCATCCTTCTTGATCCCAGCATCCTTGGTTTGGTTGACCTGCCTATACTTCCTGCCTGGCTACGGACCAGTCAGTTTTTCATTAAACCAATTCAAGTGACAAATCTTTACAGTGTATAAAAGAATTATTCCATATCGTACACACACACACTCATGTACTCCCCCCACACACCATATATACACATACACACATACATGCACATAAACACACACACATCCCAGAGTAATTAAAATACGTATTTTAGACTCCTCTCTTAAGTTCATGCAAAGAGCGCAAGCTCACAGCTGTGAACCAGCACACAGCCTGACTGGTTTGCCATCTGCCTCCATAGAGGCCAAACTACAGCATGCATGAGACAGCCCAGCCTCTTGCAGAGAAAGCACCCAGGCTTGGCCCTCCAGGACACACCTGCCTCTCAGTTCTTCCAGCAGATTACTCAGCCAACTGAGAGCATCTGTGACTGTGTGTGCCTTTCAACAGCACCCAGCAATGAGGGGGCTAGGACTCGGTTCACTGTCTAAAAGGCCAGAACAACAGAAAATGGGACTGAGATTAGAAGGGCTCTCCCCGGGGGCTGGAGAGATGGCTCAGTGAAGAACATCGGCTGTTCTTCCAGAAGACTCAGGTTCAATTCCTAACACCCATATGGCAGCTTACAACTGTCTGTAACTCCAGTTCCAGGAGGTCTGATACCTTCACACCAATGCACATAAAAATAAAGGTTAGAAGGGCTCTCCCCACATGCCCTCTGAGGAGCCACTGCTGATTCGAACCTCTGAGGAGCACTTTTATACACAAGTTCTGCCCTTTTCTGAGAAAACAAATCAGAGGTGCCTAGCCCTAGGCCTGGCCTATACCAGAGATTCTGCTTGATTTTTGTCTTACTTATTTGTGTGTGTACGCGCACATGTGCCCGAGCCGCAGCACCCGTGTAAAGGCCTGGGGACAGCTTGCAGGGCTCGGTTCTTCTCCTCCACCATGTGAGTCCTAGGGACCAAACTCAGGTCATCAGGGTTGGCCGCAAGTGCCTTTACCTGCCGAGCCTGTGACACGCCAGCCCTGCAGATTTCATTTTTAAAATAGTTATTTAAGGGGCTGAAGAGATTAGCTCGGTGGTTAAGAGCACTGCCTGCTCTTCCAAAGGTCCTGAGATCAATTCCCAGCAACCACATTGTGGCTCACAACCATCAGTAATGAGATCTGGTGCCCTCTTCTGACCTGCAAGCATATATGCAGGCAGAACACTGTATACATACATACATACATACATACATACATACATACATACATACATAAAGTACAATTTTTTAAGAGGCCCCTGGAACTGGACTCCCCGGGTCCTTAACATCCAAGCCCCTCACTCTTCACGGATATTTTCAGTTTTCATAGCTTTCTGAGACACCATTTCTCCACAAGCCCTGTAGTCAGAGACAGACTGAACGAGTCTCTGCCACAGTCACAATGCTGAGCATGGCAATCTGTCTCGCATTTTCTCAGTCCCTATGGGGTACGATACTCTCCTCTCCACCATACCCAACCACCCATCTACTTTCTGTCATTTGGATTAGTTTCTTCTTATATAGGACATGATGAAGCCGTAGAAATCTACATTTTTTTTTTTTGCATTCAGCACAAGTATTTTGGGATTCATCCATGAAGCACCCATGTTCTTTTTCATTGCCCAGTGGTATTCCATTGTGTGACTATACACAAGCTGGGCTATCTGTTCCTTTGCCGAAGAGAGAAACAGACCTGCAATGAGGACTCATGCTCACCTCTTTGTGGACACACATATTTACAGTTCTCTTGGTTGGACGTCTGGGAGTACCCAGGAAATAGCTGACTCAGAAAGTAAGCACAAATCTAACATTCTATCTAGGAAATTAACAAACTGCTCACCCCAATGCCCATACTTTTCACGTTCCTTCCGGAAGCCTGGGCAAGTTCCAGTTGCTCACACCCGTGCTAACACTGCAGTTCTTCGCTGTTCTGTGGGTGTGTTGCACCCCCTAGTGAGGTTTGAATTTGCATTGCGCCTGTGACCGTCTACCAGCCAGGACCATCTTGGAGGAGGGGCTCTAAACCGCCACTGAGAACTGCCTTAAGGACACTTGCTGGAAGGAAGGACACCCCAGTAGGGAGCAGCTGTGCTCTGGGGGAGGGATGCTCCAGGTAAGGGGCCCCGCATAGGGTGGTGATGTCAGATGCTTCCTGGGACAACTGAAGACAGGAGGGAAGCCCAGGGCCACTTGCATGTAGAAAAAAGGGGGCAACTGAATGGCATGCTCAGGTCAGCTTTTTCTGAACCCTTCACCCCAGTGTAATGAGGGGGCCATTGAAATAGTGGGGTTGTAAGTGGGGCAAGCTACAACTCTACTGCAAGTCAACTCCAGAACATTTAAACTCCGTGGAAGTGTCTCACCCATCCACTGGTCTACAGCATCCCTTCACATCCAGTGTGCAAAGGGCTGAACCAGTAGTCTGGTGCTCTGAGGCCACACAGCCCACAAGCTCAAGCCCCCAGTGGCAGAAGCAGCAACCATCTTGGTGGGCTCAGCCCTCTGGGAAAGCTTGCAGGGCTATCACACTCTGGGCCTGAAGGCTGCACAGCTAGGGTCCTGCAGCTGCGTCCACATGTCTGGCCTGCTCTAGTGAACTGTGAGGAATACTTGTGAAGAGATGGCGGATCTCATAAGAGAGAAGCTCCTATGTCACAGCAGGGAGAGATGACCAGCGCCGTATCTGGTGCCACCAACCTGCCTTTATAGGGGAGCTTCAAGATCTCATGCAATAGACAGGGCTGTGGGAACAGTGAGAAGACAAGCTGCCTAATATGTTTGTTGTCTATCACTGGCTCTACCCACACATGCAGATTTGGTGACCCCGGACCCTCCCACCCTGTGATCTGCCCTCCCACAGAGCATGACACCCGTCAGGAAAGTAGACATAAGACCAGAGCTCCATGTGGCATAGGCCACCTCTTCCCACATTCTACCAGCGAAGCCCAGACACGGGGCCAGACACAGCTGCAAGCCCCCCAGGAAGGCAGCTGCCAGGAGGAAGGCAGACCACCGCGGAGTAGATGGGTAGCCTGCACTCTCTGCCACAGGAGTGACAGGAATGACTTTGAGTTGATCTAGATTCCTAAAGAAATAGGAAACAGAATAAAAGATTTCTACATCACACAGAGCAGGGACAGCAAGATCTCTCTGCCAACTCAAATTTGAGATGGATGTGTCCAAGGGGCACAAGAACATGTCTACAGACCCCAGATCTAGAGACAGAGACTGGTCGCGTTATAGTGTCGGCTCCACTCAGGGGAGAATGCAATGGACAGTCTTGACTATCAGCTTGGTTAACAAGATATAGAATCATCACGAACATGAGAAATTTTCTTCTTAGATTAGTTGAGGTGTGAAGACCCATTTTAAATGTGGGCAGCACCATTTTGTAATGAGAGTCCTGGACCAGATAAAACACGTGAGGCCAGCATTCCTCTCTGTCTCTCTGTCTCTCTGTCTCTCTGTCTCTGTCTCTGTCTCTCTGTCTCCCTCTCTCTCTCTCTCTCTCTCTCTCTCTCTCTCTCTCTCTCTCTCTCTCTCTCTCTCTCTCTCTCTCTCTCTCCCTCCTGACTGTGGATGCCATGACAGCCTGCCTCAAGCTCCTGCTGCCATGCCTCCCCACCATGGTGGACCAGAATCTCAAACTGAGCCAAAATATAACAAAAAAAAAATAATCCCTTCCTTCCCTTCCTCAAACTGCCTTAGTCCGGTATTTTACTACAGAGATGAGAAATGAATGTGACTAAGACTCCCCCCTCCACACCGCAGACTCCCCTCCTCCATGCTTGTTGGCGAGGATGCTGTCAGGCTGCACTTGGCAGTCAAGCCACCCCAGCTTCCCAGGCAGAACCTAGGAGGGGGATTCCCAGCAGCCTCTGCCTGCTTCCCTGCTTCCCTCCTCTGCTGATGCCCCAAGACCCCACTCCTCTGGGAAACAGCAAGTCTGCCTGTCAAGCCTCTCTCTCCAGAAAGCTATGACGTGCCATGAATGCCAATGGTCTCCACGAGGGGAAGGGGTGGAGATTATAGAGAATTCTGCTTACAGTTCAGATTCAATATTTGGGAGGGATAATCCTGAAATAAGAGCTTGCTTGATTTCTCTCCCAGGCCCATGAATGCTTCATTAGCTGCTGCTTGACATTTGATGGCTTAGTCTGATTGACTGTATTGTGGCGTTGGACTCTAAGAAGTCCCCAAGACAGAGCAATCAAGTTTCACAATGATCGCAACTGCAGATCTGACGGCGTCCATGACAGCTGCGCCTTGGCCCTGGCTCCTGTATGTGCAGGGGAATTTGTGTTTCACCCCCACCTACAGTGCTCACTGTCGCTTGGCACCCAGGCCCCTGACTCAGCAGCTATAGGGTTTCCTCAGCCGTGCAGACTGGGTGCTATGCACAAAGAACTCCAGACTCCAGAGTCAGCAAAGATGCTATCGGTTGTAGCCGTGGGTAGGGTCGCCTGGACGCTGGGGTCTCTGAGAAATGAGCGAATAAATCCCAACTCCACTGAGGATGGAGCCTCACTGTGGATGGGGGTTCTACTAGAAATGAATGTGATGAACACAGAGGGCTATACCACATTACAGAGCAGGGACCAATACTGCTGGAATTCTCCTGGGGCACTTGGGAATGAGCCCACAGTCTGGACTGGTTTTAAGCTGGGGTCGGAACAGATGAACCCCAGAAGAACCCCAGGCCTGCGACATCAGCTCTGGCTGGAGGAGAGCTGATAGTCTCTTTCCTTGTCTCTGGGTCCCCCCACTTACTGTACACCCCACTCATCAAGCCTGAGTCCCTGCACAGCCACCTCCGCATCTGCCACACCTGTCTTCATCTGTCCCCCTCCTCCCGGTCTTTTGCAGGCATGGAGCACCTTGTCCATGCTTGAGCCCTGGTGCCCAACACAAGTTCTGAGTCTGACTCATGTTTGCTGACTAAATGCAAAGTGGAACTTGACCATTTCATATGCTGGTGGCGGGGGACAGGGGTGGGAGTCACATGAACCAACATTGTTACCTCTTTGAGGCTCCAGGAATCCAGGTGCTTCTGTGGGACATATTCATGGACTAGAAAGATCTCCTCCTTCTCTCATCTTAGCCCCTCGTGGGGACATCTGGAGGGCAAGGAGATGTAGGAACAGCTGTCAGAGATCTAAGAGCCCAACAGGGAGGACATGCCATGTGCCACGCCCACAGCTGCCTGTGTGATCTCTGAGTCCATCAACCTCCTTGTGGCCATGTCCTCCATGCCATCTCTGATGCGTGAAGGACCGGTGTGCTCAGAACAGGACTTCCCATGAGCCCCTAGTGCAGGTGGCGCTCGTGGCCCACCCCTCACTGCCCACCCCTCACTGCCCTGCTTCCTGGTCAGGGGTGTGGCCTCCATCTACCATCAGAGGGAGCTGGTGCTCAAGGAGGATGTGGCTCAGCCACAGTCCCACAGCAGTGGGACTTCAGCTCCCAGACTGCAGCTCCAGGCACAGCCTCCAGACAGCTGCTGGGGACAGACGGGGTGTTTGGAGAAGAAAGGAGAGGACTCTGATGGACCACAGGGGTTGCCAGGCCTTTTATCAACTAACAGGCTCCCAGACCGTGGTGTCAGGCCTGCCTGCCCCAGCTCCAAACCCCATCCTTCCGTACCATCAGTCTTCCCACAAAGCTTCCAACACAGAGGAAACCCATGTTCCCACCTGCCCTCCTCCACAGTTCAGCAGGTGTGGCCTCACCTCCGGGACCCCCCTACACTCACACACACTCACAAACACACTAGCACACACAGACTCCAAAACACACATCCCCGTACACTACTCACACTATGTCCACCCACATGTGTGCTCACACATGCCCTTACTGTCACACATACAGACAGGAACACACACATCATCGCCACACTGGCATGGACACACACATTCTCCTATACATACATGCCCCATACTCTCTCGTGCATGCTTGCACATTCCCATACATGTTCCCACAAAGGTCTGTGCGTGAGCATGCGTGTTCATGCACAGATGCACGTCTTTTCACAAGCACACACATGCACGCACGCACACACACCACACCACATCTGCCAACTATCACAGGGGAGAAAGCCAGAAACACTAAGATGCTGTCAGAGGCCCTCGCTGTCACCCCAACCTGGCAGTTTTCATTGGGCAAATCTGGACTCTAGGGGAGGCATGTCATCCCTCAGTAAGGTTCCCCTTCTACCTGACTGTCCTTGGCTCCCCCAAACCCAGTTTCAGCAACAGGCCAGTGCCCTGGGCTCAGCCTCTGCCTCAGTGGCTACCACCTCAAGGCACCAGCAGGGACTTCCCCCAATGACCACACTGGTTTTCTGAGACAGCACCTTAAAGGGCACCACACTTCCCTGTCGTGGGGGTAGGACACCATCTGGCTTTCCACAAAGCTCAGCCATTCTCCTGCAGTGTTCCATGTTCACCACGAGGGGGCAGCCTTGACCCACTTCCTGTGGCTGCCATGTACCTAACCCATCCCCCACTACCCCCAACTGGGATGAGGACCTTGAACCTGGAAAGAATATAATAAACCTGAAAGATGTGTGTGTGTGTGTGTGTGTGTGTGTGTGTGTGTGTGTGTGTGTGTGTGTGTGTGTGTAGCCTGGGAGTAGAATCAAAGAGGAAGACTCGGAGGCTCAAGATACCTGTTAATGTTGGGGCCACAGTTCTGGGTTTCCTGGCAGCCATGACAAAAATCAATCCTTATTTTAGGTCACCGGCTCCTCTGAAGGGCTGCAGGAAAATCTGCCACACTGTGATTTCTACAACTCTACGGGGTCTTCCAGGGCAGCTCTGTTCGGGGTGTGAGACCCACACCGCCCCCCCCCCTCAGCTTTACCCGCTGGGTTAAAGGGTCTAATAAACACACCTGTCCCGCTTCCACCAGTTTTCCTCTCATTCTCCCGGGCTTTCATGCCTGCTGTCCTCAGACTCCATCTTCTAGGGTCACCAGTGACTTCTCTGACAGCAAACCCAGGACTTCTCAGTCATCACCTTCCCTGGTGTCAGCCACAACCTTTGCCCCAGCTAGTACACCCCTGGCTAAACCACTTTTGCTGTTCTTGGCCCGCTGCTCCTCTCCCCTGCTGCTGCTCCTCCACCCCCCTGCTGCTCCTTCTCACAGGCCTCAGCTCCAATGCCACGGATCCTCTCCAGCCAGTCACTCTCTTTGATCTAGGTTTGGGACTCCAAGAAGCAGATACACGCTGGTGACATTTCTGTCTCCGTTCACACGTCTGGCAGGTGTCTCAGACTTGATGTTGTCAAGACTAAATGCGCCTGTCCCGTTCATTCCTGCTTCTCACCTTTGTCAAGAGCAACATTCAGTGTTTAACTAGGGATGACTTTAGCTTTGTCCTGGTCTCCTTTCTTCCTTCGGCCTTTATACCCAGGTACACAGAAAATCCCATGGACTCTGACTTTAAAGACTGGCCTCTAGGACCCAGTCTTTCCCACTGTTCTCTGCCTGTCCTGCCCAGGTGGCCGCTGGCTCCGCAGCGCAGCGTGGCTTCCATCCCAGGTGTTCGTCACAGCTCTCATGCTGACGCTGCCACTGGGAAGTTGAATTATTGAGAAACCCCAAGTCTGCAATGCACGTGGCACCCAGAAAGGATCTGTTTCTGGGAATTGTTTCACAAGTATGAAAATAATAACAAATAGTTACCGAGCAGCCACCATGTGCCGGGAAGGAACTGCATGGACGGCTGTGGCTTCTGGGAGGCGAGGAACTCCCAAGACTAAACACACACGTGCGGGTGGAATGGATGCTTGAGTTGTTTGTGGTTAATCATTCAGTACTTTAAGTATTTGCTGAGCACTGATCATGTGCCAGGTATTGATTTGAGAGAACCAAACAGGCAAATTACAAATTCCAACAGAAACATGCAAGATGGATGGATGGATGGATGGATGGATGGATGGATGGATGGATGGATAGTTGGATGGATGGTTGGATGGATTGATGGATGGATGAGTGGATGGATGGATGGATGGATGGATGAGCGGGTAGATGAATGGATGGTTGGATGGATTGATGGATGGATGAGTGGGTGGATGGATGAGTAGATGGGAGGATGGATGGATGGATGGATGGATGGATGGATGGATGGATGGATGAGCGGGTAGATGAATGGATGGTTGGATGGATTGATGGATAGATGGTTGGATGGGATGATGGATGGATGGGTGGATGGGTAGATGGATGGATGGATGGGTGGATGGATAGATGGGTGGGTGGATAGATAGAAAAAGAGATAGACAGATGATGGTGATGATACAGACAGACAGATAGAGGCAGCCCTCAAGATAGGAGGGTCAGGAAAGATCTCTTTAAGGGACTGATATTTGAGCAGAGGCCTGGCTGAAGAACAAAGACCTGAGCGTTTTTTTTTTTTTATGTGTTTTTTCAAAGTTCAATGTGGTGAAAGCCCTGGAAAAGCTGAAAATAGGAGCAGACTCCACGTAATAAGGGCTACGTGGCAAACTTATAGCCAGTGTTATACTGAGTGGGGGACTCTGAGGACATTTCCTCTAGGATCTGGGAGTCACATGGGCCCAGTCTCTCTATTTATACTCAGTCAGTACCTGACCCATCGAGAAGAGACTCATGAGTTACGAAAAAGAAACCAAAGCGATACAAATAGGAAAAGGAAGAAGTCACTTTTCCTATTCGCACAGCACACAATCCTACTGAAAAGGTCTTAGACATGATAAACACTTTCAGCAAAGCAATTGACCCAAGAATCAGTGTTCAAAAACCAAATCAATAGCTTTTCTATAAACCAATAATGAATTCTCCGAAAAAGAAATCAGAGAGGGAAATCTCATCCACAATCGCTTCAAAAAATAATACCAAGGAGATAAGAGACCCCTGCAATGAAAGCTTCAAGTTACTGAAGAAAGAAATCCTCCTTCCTCCACTAGAAGATGGAAAGAGTTCTCATGCCTGTGAGCTGGCAGAGTTAATCCTGGAAAGATGGCCGCATGACTGAATATTATCCACAGACTCAATGTGATGTCCTCAGAATCCCAGTGGGATTCTACGCTGCACTAGAAAAAATAAATCCTAAAATTCATATGCAAAGCAATCCTTAGCAGACACCAGTGCTGGGGGGACCACAGTGCCTGATCTCAAATTATACCACCGAGCCATGGTAACAAAGAGCCCAATGCCAGCACAAAAGCCAGCACAGATTCATGGGCCCCATGGAGGGCTCAGTACTGAGCCCATGTGGCTATAGATGCCTCCACTAGTTTTTGGCAAAGTTAAAGCAAACACTGGAGAAAATACAGCTTCCTTAGCACCTGGGCCGTCACTCTCACCCAGCACAGAAATGAATTCAAAGTGGATGGGAGATGTAAGACCAGGAATTTTGAACGAAATGAGTAAAACATTTCAAGATAGAAAAGGGTTTCAGCAACACAGGAAGTAATCCTAACAACTGGCAAATGGGGTTGAACTTGAACAGGTTTAATTCATGAAATGAAGAAGCTTCTGCACAGAGAACAGCCAGAGACAGACTACAGAGGGTAGAAAAACTATCTACTCATCACATTAGGTATTAGCATCTGGGATAACACACATAATTGTAAAACCTAAGCTCTATCAGGTGTAGTGGCACATGGCAGAGAAGCAGGCAGATCTCTATCGTTTGAGACCTGGTCTACACAGAGAGTTCCAAGCTAACCACGACTGCATAACCAGAACCCTGTTTCAAAACACATGCACAGGTGCCCCCAAATTAAACATCTTCCAAATCAATAAACGATCCAGTGAGCTGAAAAGACATTTCTCAAAAAGAAATACAAATGGCCAATAAATGCGTGAAACCACGTGCTCGACATCATTAGCCATCAAGGAAATGCCAGTCTGAACTGTGCGGAGTCTTTCTCGCCCTAGTCAGAATGACTATAATCAGGAGAAGAGATGCCAGCCAATGATGGCACAGCTGTGGGGAAAGAGGAAATCCCGTTCACTGCCCGTGTGAGTGTCAACTGGTGCACCGGCTACGGAAAGCAGTGTGTGTGTAAGTTCTGCAAAACACAGAAACTGGATCCACCGTGTGACCCAGCTGTACCGCGCTTGAGTCTATGTCTAAAGGACTGTATGTCAACACCATAGAGATACGTGCACAGCCACTTTTGTGCCTGCACTGTCCACAGCAGCCAGGGAATGGAACCAGTCACGATGAGGACACGGAACAATGGCCCTTGTATATGAAGATGCTATGAGGAAGCCCATTGTCCTGCATACCAACCTAAAACGGAATAAAACATAGTTCTTGGCCTGTCTGAGGGGCACGGAAACTAGAGGGGTTCAGGAAGCCCAAAGAGCAACGCGTTGGAGCTGAAGTCAAAGCTGAAGAGGGCGTGCCCAAGGGAACCCAGAGTTGGAAGGACGCCTTTGGGTTTTACTGACTGTGAAGTGGGAAGCTGGATCGTCACAGGATCATGGTGACTATGTCTGGAGAAAGGCCAGCAAGTGTGGGCTCAATGAGTCAGCTCGGACACTCGTGACAGCTCATTGTTTAGTTAAACTCCCACCTAGGTGTTGTTCTGAAAATAAGTATTTTAGATCTGGTTAGTACTGATATTCAGTAAGTCTCCAGTACAGCAGGTTGCCCCCCATGGGTGCAGGCTTCAGTCAGTTGAAAGTCTTGAGAGCAAAGATTAAGACGTTCAGAGGAGAAGTTGAACCTGGAGACTGAACACAGGGTCTCCACCTGCATTTCTGAACGCTGCCCTGCCCTGAGATCTCAGATTCCAGATGGCTCCCAGGCATGGACTTCACAGAGTCCTGGCTGTGACTAGGAGAAACATCTACAGGACGGAAATAGGTCTGGGATCTCCTCCCAGAAGCCACACACATACAGGCGGGGAGACAGACAGACAGACAGACAGACAGAGGTGAGACAGAGACAGAATCTCTCTTTAGGTGGTGTGTTTCCGGCAAGCACTGCACCTGTAGTCCCAGCACTTGGGAGACAGAGGCACGAGGAACTCTGTGAGTTCTGGGCCAGCCTGGTCTACATAGTGAAACTCAGTTCAAAATCAAACAAAAGCCATAAAACACAAAAGCAGGCACAGGCTGCAGTTCCAGAAGGTGATGCTGACTGAGATGTGGTTACAGTGATATCTATTTTGTCCACACAGGGTGTGAAAGGTCAACAGAGCTGGCCAGGCTATATTTGACTACTCCATAGGGAAGGGATCACCAGGAAGTTACCTAAGGTGGACATGTGGATCGATCACATGGAGGAACTGGGCAGAAGGGAGTAAAATTAGAAACGCGCTGCACCTCAGTGTGAAAACGTCCAGCCTGTATTTAAAATAGACACAAAGGCAACATAAAATGATAAGAGTTTGCTACAGCGTGCGGGCGGCTCTTAGCTGAACTACCAGCCTGTCAACCCTCCCTACGGATTTCAGAGCTGCCAGTCTTGAGTCACAGGAGCCAGTCCTGCAAAGCAAATCTAGATAGAAAACAGGTGACAGATAGGTTGATGGTGGGTTGATTGATGGACGATAGGTGAACAGATCCTGTGGATACTGTTTCTCTGGAGACCTCTGCCTAACACTGCGGTTACAATAAGTCAAGAAACCAAGGATGATAGCTTAGATCTCTCATCCTTAGGGAGGAGGTGAGCCCTGATTGGTTGGAATCTAAAACATTCTAAAGGTCAATATAACTGAACTTGTGAAGGTGTTGAATTTGGCAAATGAAAAAGTGGTGTGAAGAATGACTCCTTGAGTTTTAGCTTGACCACCTGAGCACATGGTAGTATTATCCATGGGGTGAGGAGGTAGACAGACTGATGAGTGGGGGGTTAGGCTAGGCAATCCCAGAAACTGGAGACATGGAATTCCCTGAAGCTGGATGATACTACCAAAGTAGGTAACTGTAGGAAGAGGACAGAGGCCCAAGGATGGGTCCTGATGCCCCTGGTGAGCACCTTAGGGACCAAGGATACTGAAGAGATAGGGCTAGGCGGTGTCAGAAAGCCTGGAAAGCCCATAAGCCCACAGCCAAGTAGACAACAAACTCTGAAAGGGGTTGCTGGGGAAATTGGGGTGCTATGAAAGTAGATACCAAGCAGGGATTCCATGTGGGGAGAGGAGCAGCTAAACCTACAGAGGCAAACTGTCGCCCATCCTCCTCTGTGTGAGCTCCCACAGGCTGCTATGGTAGTGGCTGCCCAGGCCCGTAAAGAAGGAAGTGACATTATGTGACCTAAATGAGCTGATCAGAGTAACAGTGAGGATTCCCATCTGGGACCAAGCTGGCTTTGATGGATGGTGGGTCATTCACGAAGAGATTAGCAGGAGATGGGGTTGGAAATTTCGAGTCTTATCAGGTGGAAGAGGAAGCCATGATTTATTCCCGGGGAGAGATGGCCATGGGAAGAGCCAGTGGCTAGAGAAAGGAAGGGAACCACTACCACAGGGCCTTCACACTCTGATGGGTGACTCCTATCCCTTGATAAAGGGACCGGTGGGCTAAGCTTGTCCCACAGGAAGAGGGGGAGACTGGCAATCAAGCAGGCTCATGACAATTCCCAACACTGGGGACCAGCCATTTTTATACAAATTGGAAGCTGAAACCTCAGGTTGTAGCACTTACCTGAGGTGACACAGCTGAAAAACCCAGTGCTCTGGATAGGGTGGCACTGAGTCCAGCTGCAGGAGGCTGGGGGTCAAAACTGTCACCTCCTCAAGTTCAGAGACAGGGCTTGTCTGGGAGGATTCCAAGGAAAAGAACAGGTAGGGAAGCCATCTTTGTTGCAGGTGTCCCTGGGCGTGTGCTGAAATTGGATAATCTGGGGGCAGGGACCACCGCTGGCTCCCCAGACGAGAGTTGTTAGTTTTCACAAGCACTGTTAGGCTAGTCATTGTGTTCTTGACTTCAGTGGTGAGAAAACAAACTCACCAAGGGTAAGCAAAGTCACATGGTGGGTAACTGCCAGAAGCTGGGTTCAAGCCCAGGTGTCCCTACCTCCAAGGCTCGTACTTTTTTTTATAGCAACCCAGGCTGAGCACAGGTAAGGGTGCTGGACAGAATACCACCCATCTCTCCGACTCCCCAAGGGAGCATGGGCAGAGTGCCTCATCATGCCTTGCGTTACTCAGGCGTGTGAGCTACTGCTTTCTGACAGTTTTAACATCTTGCAGAGAAGAGACTTTGACACTCCAAAGACTCCACAGAATAAAGGCCGAAGTCTGGATTCAAAGCAAGACATAAGAAACTCCAAAGTTCACTTGAGCCTTTTATCTATTTCAAGGCAAGATAAGCGTGAAGTCTGGGCCTTCTGGGAAGATGCAGTGTTATCACACATGCGTGAGCAGGACTGGTCTCATGGAGCACATGATGGCCTTCATCTAGCCACCAAATCTGAGTGACTGTAGGTGCCAGGGAGGCTGTGGTGGTTTCAGCTCAGGCCCATGCTGGGGTACCTGCCACATATCGGTCTGTTCCTGGTCCAGCCCTGCCCCTGCAGGACCACTGTTGAGTGTAGCTGGCCCTGGCCATGGTGATAGCACCCTCTGAACCTTCGCCCTTCTTCTCTCTGATCTGACCTTCACCCACTGGGGTGGTGGGCTATGAGATTAAAGGACCTGTTATAGTCACCCGGGGAATGAAGATAAACTCAAGGGGCTGGATCCCATCCCGCCCGCAGTCACCTTTGTGGGTGGCTTTGATAGGCTTGTGGGGTCGGAGAGTAAAGAAAACCTCAGTCGGACACGATGTAACTCCCCGGGCACACGCAGCAGCTGCTCCAGAGCTGGCACTGAGCCTCTGCCACTTTCTATGATACCCAGGCTCTTTCTTTTCACGCCGTGTTGATCTGCCGGCTGCTCAGATGTACAGGGTTGATAAGGGTCACACACAACCCAGGGTACTCGGGTACAGATGGGAAATGGCAGGCAGAAGGCTGCCTATTACATGGCTGGCCTTTCTATTCGCAGTTCTGGTTTTTGGAGCAGGATGTTGGACTTGGGTGAAGTTAGTACTGGAAAGTCCCGAGGTCAGCCTGTGTGTCCACCTCGCTCTGAGCCATTTGCCCGCGTGCTTCAAAGAACGCGAGGCTGACCTGGGCTAATGACATACGGATGGAGTCACTTTGACCTGGGGCAAATCACTTCCCCTGGTGGTGCTCCCCTGACTTTTCACTTCCCCTCCTCCCAGATGTGGAGGGGAGAACAGAAAGTGAAGAGGCCCAAGGTCGTCCCATAGAACTCTATTCATGACGAGCCCTTGGCAGACCATGTTCCCACACGCTCTGGGTTCCCCCTCGTGGCCCCCACCTCCTTCCTGGGAACCAACTTTGAATTTGTCAAAGAGCCAGACTTCTGTCAACCCCACCCCAGTCAGACAGTTAATAAGTGACCAGAGCTCTGGACCCTGGCCTATAAGGGGCTGCTGGCCAGGAGACAGGTAGCAGCCAGGTGGACAGCAGAGGAAGCTGGAACCCAGAGGCGTGAGATGGGAGTCAGAGCCATGCTGGGGAGCCAACTGTGGGCTGCCATGGTCCTGCTGCTGCTGCTGCAGGGTGCACAGTCTGTCTACATCAAGGTGAGACTCCCCACCCACCCAGCCTACCCTTTGGGTGAAGGACCCGGGCTCGCTCCAGCAGCCAGTCTAGACTGAGACACCTGCTAGGTGGAGGCTGCAGGAGTGTCAACAACTCCAGGTCAGGGTCAGTCCTATGGGGGCAGAGAAGGGAAGGAGACCCTCTCTTGTGCTCCCACCCCTGTGCTTACCCACATGGGCAAGCCACAGAAGGGTCTCCCCGGCAGGGACCTTTGTGCTCACTGAAGGATGAATAGTGCCAGGCCCAGGCCAACATGTTCTAGACAGAGCAAAGGCCAGAAGAAGGGAACATGGGCTTCTGTGTCCTTCCAGGGACTATAAGATGGGTGGGGCATGGAATCAGGCCTGGCCACTGTGTGGCAGGATGTTGCTGGTCTTGCCAACCCTGTGCAACTGTAGTTTGGCATCTGTGTCTGGCAGGGTTCCCAGGAGAAGAAGAAAAGGGTCTAGGAAGGGATGAGAATCAGCCTCACCAGAGAGTCCCCAGGCCAGTGCAGAGAAAGGCTCTGTTAGCTGCTCTGCTTGCTGCCAGGCTTCCACAGGGGAGAGTCGGGTCACATGGGGAAGAGATAGACAGCTAGATGGAGGCGAAGACAGGAGCTGAGTGAGCAAGGGTCTGTCTGTGCCTAATGCCACGTGACCTACAGTGTGCCACAGCCTTTTGTGAACTGCCTGCAACAGGAGGCTTCCAGTGCTGTTGGTGGCAGATCACCAACTAAGACTCCACTTTCCTCCTCCAAGCTGCTTTTCCAGTGTGGCTTGGACTCTCCGTGAGCATAAAGAACACCCTAGAGGACCCGTGGGATTTTGATGACCCCCGTTTCATGGCACTGCCTGCTCCTAGCTAGGGCCTGATGACCTTTCTCCCCTCCCTCCTCCCCAGTACAATGGCTTCCAAGTACAGCTGGAATCGGTGAAGAAGCTGAATGAGTTGGAGAAGGAGCAGATGTCCAAACCCCAACCGAAAACCAGTAGCCTCTTACCTAGTGTGTGCCATGACCCAGCCTTGCCCGTGGACCTCCAGCCTGTTTGTGCCTCCCAGGAACCTGCCAGCATCTTCAAGGCCTTGAGTAAGCACACGGCACACGGCTCCCCCAACCCTGTTGTTTTCCTGCCCTCTATGTGATCCTACCCCTCCTCTCCACCATCACTTGTTTCTGTTAAGCAGCCCAGTGGCTATGGACAGGAAGTTTGGAGGGCCACGGCCCCTGCCCTCCCTAGAACTGCCCCAATCCCACAGCCCTGAGAAGTTCTTCAAAGACCTCACAAATGTAGGGAGGGACTCTGGGAAGACACCAACATGATTCTGTGAGATGCATCTGTCTGATCCATCTGGAGAGATCAGGCTTGGGATGACTCCCTGGAGAGGTGACAGCTGAGCTGAAATCAGAAGGATACAGAAAAGCTGGGCACAGGCTGGTCCAGTCTACAAGTAGTTATGTCCCTGCTCTGAGCAGGCCCTGATCCTTTTGCCCAGGCCCCTGCCTATAGTATTCAGGTCAGGTTTCTTAGCCCGTGTAGCAGATAAGAAATCTCAGACCAGGAGAGAACGTTCCTTGCCCAGTCTCTGCTAGGAAGGGCAGCAGAGAGGAATCTAGGCCCTGACCCCCTCAGTCTGAGTCCAGAACTTCCGGATCTCTGGAAGGAAGATCATCAGGCCCTTTCCCCAGTAGCTCCTGGTCAGCAGCATCTGTGACCACTGACCTCTGAGGTCCAATTTCAGCTAACCTGCCTTCTCCCTACACAGGGACCATCGCCACCGACGAATGCGAGCTGTGTATAAATGTCGCCTGTACTGGCTGCGGCTGAAAAGCTCCTGGGTATCTTGAGTCCACCCCAGACATCTACCCCTCCCCAACCCACCCCATCCACACTCAGGCATCGCTGGAGCAATCGCCACCCCTCCCAGCATAGCTGGATCCATGACAAAGCAATGGGACATAGGGCTGGCAAATTTGGCCTCCAGGCAACCTGAATAAAGATAATATTCACAAAATTGAGTGTCCCTGGGTTCTTTTCTGGGCTGTGAGGGCACATCTTGAGGAGCTGAGTGGGAAGAAAAGACAGGCCAAACTGAAGATGGGAATTACCACCCACATTCCCATGCCCAAGGAGCTCACTCATGGTACCCATTTCTCAGGAGAGGGATTCCAGAGTAGCCCTGACTCACAGGACTTTCTACCCTGGACTAACACAAGGCTTTCCAGCTCCAGGGCTAGAGCTCTTGACAGAGTCGTTGGGAATAGGCAAGGGTATGTTTGGGATGGGGTGTCATCAACTGGTGCTCTTCCCAAGTCCAGTGACAGGAGACTTTGCTCTCGACAGCCTGCAGGGACTCTACCCTGTACTGTGTCCGGTGTGTTCTAGATCCATGCACCTTTCTTCTTCTTCTTCTTCTTCTTCTTCTTCTTCTTCTTCTTCTTCTTCTTCTTCTTCTTCTTCTTCTTCTTCTTCTTCTTCTTCTTCTTCGTCTTCTTCTTCTTCTTCTTCTTTTTCTCCTTCTCCTTCTCTTCCTCCTCCTCCTCCTCCTCCTCCTTCTCCTCCTTCTCTTTCTTCTATTTTTTCTCCTTCTTCTTTTTTTGGTTTTGGTTTTGGTTTTTCTTGAGACAGGGTTTCTCCGTGTAGCTCTGGTTGTCCTGTCCTGGAACTCACTCTGTAGACTAGGCTAGCCTTGAACTCACAGAAATCCACCTGCCTCTGCCTCTGCCTCTGCCTCTGCCTCTTGAGTGCGAGGGTTAAAGGCATGTGCCACCACACCCAATCCACTCACCTTTCTAAACACTGGGCAGAGACAACTCAGTGAATCTTCCATCAGTCTAAAGAAGTAACACTGCTGTGGCTCACTCCTTTTATTCAAAAAGAGCATCCCTACAGGGTCACAGACTTGGCAGAGTGGCCAGGCAACATCTTCCCAGAATGCCACAGTCCATACTCCGGCCACCCTGTCATTGCCTCTACATCCTCAGGCTGTGGATGATGACACCAAAGGCAATGCCTAATGAGACCGTCATCCATGTCCCGCGAGTAGTGGGAACACAGCCCCATCTAAGGTCCATGGGAAATCCACCCAGATGGTGTCTCCTCCCCTGCAGGGTACATACGGGACGCAGGCTGTGACTGGTGCTCTGTTGTGGCCTGAAAAATGGTAGAGGGTAAGAAATCGAGGCCCAGGGAGCTGAGGCCTTTACTCCAGTCAGGCATTGTTCTCTTTCCTCTTCCTCTTCCTTCTCTTCTTCTCCCTCCTCCCCAATTGCTGGCAGCCACTCTTCTCTCTGCATGACTAAGTTGAGTCTTTTTTCAGATTCCTGTTCTAGGAGAGGCTGTGCAGAACCTGTCTTGCTGTCCCTGGCTTATTTCGCCAGGTACAACTTGCTCGTTGCTCACCTTTGTCACAGATGGCAGGCTTCCCTTCTGTTGGGGGCTAAGCACTATTCCACTGTGTGTGTAACACACTTTCTCAGGCCTCGGCTGTTGAGAACAGCGCTGCGTGTGCCAGTGCAGACAGCTTCACAGTGTGCAGCGTCAGGTCCCGTGGCTACGCACCGGAAGTGGAACTGCTGAGCCAATGGTATTATCATTAAATTGGAGGGAGGGACTCTATACTGCTTTCTCCAGAAATAGTCATTCTTTTTCCCCCAGTGGTTTTTTTAGCTTTTGTTTTGATTCTTCTCACATATATTATATCCTGACTGCAGTACCCTCCCTCCAGTCTCTCCCACTCCCGCTCTCTCCCAGATTCACCCCTGTCTCCCCTCCTCAGAAAAGAGAAGCCCCCCCTCCCCCAGGACATCAACCCAACACGGCACGATAAAGCACATACCATCAACGTGTGGCTGGATGAGGTGAACCCGTAGGAGGAAAGGGGTCCCACAAGCAGGCAAAAAAGTTAGACACAGTCCCTGTTTCCACTGTTAGATCCCACAAAAACACCACGTTACTCAGCCGTAGCATAGATGAGGAGGACCTAGGGCATATCCCTACTGGCTCCCTGATCTCTGCGAGCCTGATCAACACACCCCGTCAGACGATTCTATGGGCCATGGTTGCTTTGATCCTTCCTACCCCTCCGTGGGACTCCCTGAGCTCTGCCTGTTTTCTGTGGGACTCTGCCTCTGCTTCCAACAGTTGCTGGATGAAGTCCCTCTGGTCGCTTTGATGAGGATTCTGCTAGGCTCTGGTCCCAGAACACTGCCGGCAGGACTAACTGTTAATCGAAGGTTCTGTGGCTAGGTCGGTGTCCCAGTCCCTTCACTTGAGGTACTGCCTGGTTACAGAAGATGGCCGGTTCAGGCTGTGCGTAGGTGTAATTAAGGAACTCCACGTGAGCCCAGAATAAAGGATAACAAATATTTATTTGAGAAAAAAAACTCACAGTGAGGGCAGAGAACCTGGGTCCTCTGCTCTGTGGGCACTGAATGCTGCAAACAGGACTCCAACCACCACCCAAGAGAGCAAGCATGCTTTTCATCTGCGCTTATATCAGTCCATACGCAGCACCTCAGACCACGCCCTAAGGGAACGGTACCCAAAAAGCTATTGGTTGAATAAATTCTTACAACAGCTGCGTGTCCGCCATTACCAGGAGTCTTTGTAAACTCTTTAGAGCAACCCTAGCTTTTTGCTAGATTCCACGTGGTTTCCACTGCACCAGGTTTCCACCTCCTTCCTGAGATGCCCCCCCAAATGCAGTTGTTTCTCCCAGTATTTTCTCCTCCCCCCCTTGATCCCTCCTGTTCTTCACCCTACCAGTCCGTCCTCAAAATCTGTTCCATTACTCTTTTCCAGAGAGATCCTTGTATCCCCTTACCCTTAATCTCTCCTTGTTACTTAGCCTCTCTGGGTCTGGGACTGTAGCATGGTCGTCTTTATATACAACCACGTTGCTGAAGGTTTTAATTAGCAGTACTTTTCTGGTAGAATATATAGTATATATATAGAATTATATATACTATAATATCGTCTGCAAATAGTGATACTTTGACTTCTTCCTTTCCAGTTTGTATCCCCTTGATCTCCTTTAGGTGTCTTATTCTCTAGACAGCACTTCAAGGACTGTATTGAATAGGTAGAGAGAGTAGACAGCCTTGTCTTGTTCCTGACTTTAGTGGAATTGCTTCGAGTTTCTCTCCATTTAATTTGATGTTGGCTATAGGCTTACTGTCAATTGCTTTATTATGTTGAGGTATGTTCCTTGCATTCCTGACTTCTTCAAACTTTTATCATGAAGGGGTGTTGGACTTTCTCAAAGGCCTTTTCATCATCTAATGAGATAATCATGTAGGCTTTTTCCTTTCAGTTTACTGATAAGGTGGATTACAATGACAGATTTTCATGTGTTGAACCATCCCTGCATCTCTGAGATGAAGCCTACTTGATCAGAGTGAATGGTATATATATATTCTTGGATTCAGTTTGCAAGTATGTTAGTGAGCATTTTTGCATCAATATTCATGAGAGAGATTGGTTTCTTTATTGAATCTTTGTGTGGTTTGGGTATCAGGGTGACTGTGGCCTCATAAAATGAAGTTGGCAATGTTCCTTCTGTTTTTATTTTATGGAATAATTTGAGGACTGTTGATATTAGCTCTTCTTTGAAAGTCTGGTAGAATTCTGCACTAAAACCGTCTGGTCCTGGGCTTTTGGGACTGGGAGCGAGGAGGGATACTTTTAATCATTACTTCTATTTCCTTAGAGGTTATAGTTCTATTTAAATTGTTTATCTGATCTTGACCTAACTTCATTCATGGTATCTATCAGGAAGTTGTCCTTTTTTTTTTTTTTAGATTTTTTCCCAATCTTGCAAGTACAGGTTTTTGAGTCTGACCTATTGATTCTTTGTACTTCCTCAGTGTCCGTTGCTATTCATTTCTGATCTGAATTTGTTTGAATTTGGGTGTTCTTTCTCTGTCTTTTAGCTAGTTTAAATAAGGGTTTTTTATCTTGTTGATTTTCTCAGAGAACCAGCTCTTTGTTTCATTGTTTCTTTGTATTGTTCTCTTTGCTTCTATCTTACTGATTTTAGCCCTCAGTTTGATTATTTCCTGCCATCTACTTCTCTTGGGGGTGTTTGCTTCTTTTTGTTCTAGAGCTTTCAGGTGTGCTGTTAAATCACAAGTGTGAGATCTTTGCAATGTCTTTATGAAGGCACTTAGTGCCATGAACTTTTCCTTTTGGTTCTGTTTTCATTGTATCTCATACGTTTGGGTTGGTTGTACCTTCATTTTCATTGAATTCTAAGAAGTATTTAATTTCTCTATTTATTCCTTGACCCAGTGGTCTCAGGACCTTCCCTATCCAAGATTTCCCATCAAGGATTTTCCTGCTGGTGGGCTGACAACTGAAGTTCAATTGCCACCTGCTGCTCCTCTGACATGGCCCCTGGCAAAGAAGGTGTATTCTTTTGTGTTTGGGTGAAATGTTCTGTAGATGTCTGTTAGGTTCATTGAGTCATAACATCTGTTAGCTTCATTATTTCTGTGTTTAGTTTTTGTATGGATGACCTGTCTTTGTGAGGATGGGGTATTGAAGTCCCCCACCTTTAATGTGTGAGGTTTGATGTGTGATTTAAATTTAGTAATGTTTCTTGTACAAATGTAGGTGCCCTTGCATTTGGGACATAGATGTAAAGAATTCGTATATTTTTTTCTTCGATAAGTATGAAATATCATTCACCATCTCTTTTGATTAATTTTGGTTTGAAATATATTTTGTTAGATATTAATAGCTACCCCAGCTTGCTTCTTAGGTCCATTTGCTTGGAAAATCATTTTCCAATCCTTTACTCTGAGGTAATGCCTGTCTTTGATGTTGAATTGTGTTTCTTGTACACAGCAGAAGGGTGTATCATGTTTCTGTACCCATTCTGTTAACCTATGTCTTTTTATTGGCAAACTGAGTCCATTGATATTGAGAGAAATTAATGTCCAATGATTGTTAATTCCTCTTATTTTGTTGTGTTGGTGGTGGTGGCAGTGTGTGTGTGTGTGTGTGTGTGTGTGTGTTTCCCTTCTTTGAGTTTTGCTGATGTGAAATTATTTATTGCTTGTGTTTTCATTGATATAATTAATCTGCTTTGGTTGGAGTTTTCCTTCTAGTACCTTCTGTCAGGCTGGATTTGTGGGTAGATATTGTTTAGATTTGACTTTGTCATGGAATATCTTGTTTTCTCTATCTATGGTGATTGGAAGTTTTGCAGGGTATAGTAGTCTGGGCTGGCATTACTGGTTTCTTGGAGTCTGCACGACATCTGTCCAGGCCCTCTGGTTTTTACAGTATCTGTTGAGAAGTTGGGTGTAATTCTAATAGGTCTGTCTTTATATGTTACTTGGTCTTTTTCCTTTGCAGCTTTTAATATTCTTTATTTTGTATGTTTAGCATTTGATTATTGTGTGACACCAGGACTTTCTTTTCTGATCACGTCTATTAGGTATTCTGCAAGCTTCTTGTATCTTTATAGGCATTTGCTTCTTTAGATTAGGAAAATTTTCTTCTATGATTTTGTTAAATATATTTTCTGGGGTTTTTGAACTGGGATTCTTCTGCTTCTTCTATTCCTATTATTTTATGTTTTGTCTGTTGAAATAGGAGCGGCGGGGCTGCGTCCCCAACACCCCAGCCGCTTGCTAGCTCATGCCCGAAATAACAACACACAAACTGTATTCATTTAAAGAACTGCTTGGCCCATGAACTCTAGCCCTTACAGGCCAATTCTCACACCTGGACTAGCCCATTTCTAATGATGTGTGTAAGCACCCCAAGGTGCGCTTACCGGGAAGAGTCTAGCCTCTGTCCATCCTGGTGTCTCTGCTCCAGACCAGAGCTGTCGAGTCTCTCCGGGAGCAGAGCAGAGTCTGACCTCACTTCCTCTTCTGCCCAGCATCCTATTCTGTTTATTCCACCCACCTATGTTCTAAGCTATGAGGCCAAGCAGTGTGTTTATTACTTAACCAATGAAATCAACAGATTGATATGACACTCCCACATCATAGTGTGGCAGATTTCCTGAATGTTTTCTGTTAGTTTTTAGATTTAACAATCTTTCTTTCTTTCTTTCCTTATCTTTTTCTTTCTTTGGCTTTCCTGGAACTTGCTGTGTGGACCAACTGGCCCACAGACATCTGCCTGTCTCCACCTCCTGGGTGCTGGGATTAAAGGCATGTACTGTCACCACTATACAGCATAGATTTAAGATTTTCATGGACCAATGAATCTATTTATCTCTTATATTTTCAATGCCTGAGAATCTCTCTTCCATCTTTTGTATGTTGGTTATGTTTGCATCCCAGATTTTCCATTTCCAGAATTCCCTCAGTTTGTGTTTTCTTTATTGCTTCTATTTTGATTTTCAAATCTTAAAAGGTTTCCTTCACCTCGTTATTTGAGTTTTTTTTTCTTGGCTCTTTGGCATTCTTTAATAGATTTATTAATTTCCTCCAATTTTTTTGGTTTGTTATTTCCTCAATTTCTTTAAGGGACTATTTTTCAATTCCTCTTTGAGGACCTCTATTGTCTTCACAAAATTGTCTTTAACGTCATTTTCTTGTGCATCAGCTGCATTGGGATATCCAGGTCCTGCTGTCGTAGGCTAGCTGGGCTCTGGTGGTGCCATATTGCCTTCTTTGTTGTCGACTGTGTCCTCACACTGCCATTTAGGCATCTAGGCTTGGGATCGATTTCTGAGTCTGTCTTTGTTGAATGGGTATTCTGATCCTTGGTTTCTGTTTCCTCTTTGGTCTTCTGGCTCTTGTGACCTAGATTTCTGGAGGCTGGTGTGACTTTTTTTTTTTTTTTCGAGACAGGGTTTCTTCATAGTTTTTGGTTCCTGTCCTGGAACTAGCTCTTGTAGACCAGGCTGGCCTAGAACTCACAGAGATCCGCCTGCCTCTGCCTCCCGAGTGCTGGGATTAAAGGCGTGTGCCACCACCACCCGGCTGGTGTGACTTCTTACCAATCTTGGGGTCTGGATTTCTGGTGGCTGGCTTGGCCTTAGTTAGGTGTAGTGTGTGGGTGGGTGCCTCTGCTCTGATTGGGGTGCTGCACCTGTTCTTCTGACTGGTGTGGCTGCACCTGAGCAGTGGCGGTCTGCTGGCATTGTGGGTAGGGGTGGGGTGGGCAGTGAGGTGGAGGGAGGGCTGTGGGATGGGTCCTTGGGAACCAAATCCAGAGAACAGGGCAGTTCAGCTGGCAGGCGGGTCACTCACCTGTGAAGCACGATTAATAAAAACTCAGAGAAATTGGGGTTCAACCTGAAGATCTGAAAAGCAAAATAGCTAGCCACTGGCTGTTACCTCGACCTCAGTCCTAAATGGCAATCCTGCCTCCACAATCTCAGAATGACAGTGTCTGAGAGCTGTCTCCTTCCTGTTTTATAATCCTCTCTAGGGCTGGGATTAAAGGTGTGCACCGCTACCACCTGGTTTCCATGGAAAGCTAGTGTGGCTACTGGGATTAAAGGTGTGTGTTATTGCTGCCTGTTCTATAAGACTGGCCAGTGTGGCTGCTTTACTTTTCTTATCCCCAGGCAAACTTTACTTATTAAAATACAAGTGAAATGCCACACCTGTATTTCACTACACACATGTTCTTCTCATATTTAAGGTAGGGTCTCGTGTATCGCAGGATAGCCTCCAAGTCATCACACCCACGATCTTCTGATTCCCCCCTAACTCCACCATCTCAGTGCTGGGATTATAGTCATCCACGTGGTGACGTTAAACCCAGGACTTCACGCAGGCTCCTCGAGCAATCTACCAACTGAGCTGCATTAATATCACCTCCCCTTCCCTCCACATCCTTCCTAGTACTTTCATTAACCTGTACTTTCGTAGATTTGTTTATTTTATATGTATGTTTTGCTTGCATATATGTCTGTGCACCATGTGTCTTCCTGGTGACTTTGGAGCTCAGCAGAGGGAGTCAGATCCCTTGGAAATGGAACTTCCATGTGGGTGCTGTCTCTCCAGCCCCCCTGTTATCCCATGTTGGAGTGATGCACTGTGGCATGAACATCCCTTCCCCATGGCTTGTGACACTGAGCACATTCACACACACACACACACACACACACACACACACACCTATGGCCTATTTGCATATCTTCTGAGAAATGTCTCCTGCGGCCTGCACCCATTTTATCTTTTCTGGACTGTTTGAATTTTGTTCTGCTTTGGGTGTTAATCCCTCGTCAGATGCGTAGGTCACACAAACTTTCTTCCACACATCTCTCTATTCAGCTGTTTGCTTAGGTGTCCAGGGCTTTCGAGTTTGGTGTCCTCCTGTTTGTCTGATTTTGTTTCTGTCTGTGTTTGGCAACTCCTGAACAAGAGCAACGACAAGAAGGGTCCTCCTACTTTCTCTTTCAGTACACACAGTCCAGTCTTACACTTGGAGCTGTTTTGCATCTGTGGGTGGTGAGAGTCTAGTTTCAGTCTTTTATATACTGATAGCCACTTTCTCCAGCACCAGTTATTGCAGAATCTATCATCTCCTCGTGGTATGATTTGGGTACTGTGGATTTATTTCTGGGCTCCCTGGTCTGTTATAGTGTTCCAGTGGCTTCTTTTTTAATATTTTATTTGATATTTTATATGCATACAGTGTGTTTGGATCCAATCCATCCCATCCCCTCTCCTCCTATTCTTCCTCTATCCCTGTCTATACTTTCCTACCGATTTCTTTAAGATTTATGTATTTATTTTATGTATATGAGTGCTCTATTGACTTTATGCCAGAAGAGGGCATCAGATCCCACTATGGTTGTGAGCCACCATATGGTTGCTGGGAACTGAGCCACTTATGGTTGTGAGCCACCATGTGATTACTGGGAATTGAACTCTGGGACCCCTGGAAGAACGGTCAGTGTTCTTAACCCCTGAGTCATCTCTCCATTTCCTCCTACCAACTTCTTGTGCTCTCTTTCTCTGTTTTTTGGTTAAGTACGCACTGAGTATATTTAATGTGGCTTCCGTGTACTAAATTGTAGGTAGTCACCGGACCATGGGTGAGCTCTCAGGGGCAGCTTCCCTGAAGAAAGCTGACTCTCCCTTCCCCAGTAGCCACCAGCTGCCAATAGCTCCTTCGCTATGGGTGGGACTTCGTGAAGCCCCGCCCCCATGCTGATTTTAGCTGGCTTGATCTTCTGCAGGGCCTGTGCATGCAGTCCCAGCTGCTGCAAGTTCATGTCTGCAGCTGCACTGTCTTGTCTGATAAATACTGTTTCTAAGCCCCTGCAGTTAGCAAAGGGTCAGAAAAATTTCCAAAGGATGTGACCAGGGGCCTGTTGCTATCCCCCTTGGACAATAATAGCCTATCAGGGACAGTCAGCTAAGCTATACCTCACCTTTAACCAATTGTGATACAGGATAAGCAATCTTGCACTTTGAAGCTGTAATCTTGTGCCTGTCTTGTGGTTTTTGTCTTTATAAACGCCTTACAATAGTAGATGGGGTCTTTCTCCCTCCATCTGCTGTGTCAGACTGTGAGGCAGGGGACCCATGCTAGCCCATACATAACAAATGAAGCTTTGCATTTGCATTTGGAAAAAAAATACTGTGTCTACAGATATCTATTCCCTTCGGTCCTTACAATCTTTCTGCTCCTCTTCTGTGACGATCCCCGGGCCTTGGAGTGGGGGCTGTGAGAAAGATGCCCCATTCAGAGCACTCTATAGTCTCTTATTCTCTGCACAATGACTGCTCGTTGGTCTCTTATTAATCACCAGCTACTGAAAAGGGGAAGATCTGAGATGAGAGATGCACTTATCTACGGAGATAGAGAAGCCCTTCAAGAGCAGTTTATTACTACTTCCACTTCGCAGAAAAATAGCATCAGGTTATCTGCCTATGGCCTATGGCCTATGACCTAGCCAGCAATGAAATTTTTGGCCCAGTTAACAGTACGAGGCTTGCATTCCATCGTATGGAGTGGACTTTAAAGCCAATCAGAAAGGGGTTGGTATTCCCCTAACATTCATGGCATCAGTATCTCACAGGGTTCATAGCTGGGTAAACACACGATGATTTTTCTTCCCTGGTAGTATGTGTTCCTTTGGTTTCTGCCTGGGCTTTTTGTTTGTTTGTTGGTTGGTTGGTTGTCAGAACCATGCTGTTTTGACTACTATAGCTTTGTAGTAGGTTTTGAGGCAAGATAATGTGCCTATTAGTTACATTTCTCTTACTGTGACAAAAATACCATGACCGAAGCATCTTACAGAAGAAAGTTTTTCAGTTTAAAATTCCTGAGGGTTAAGAGTCTTTCACGCTGGGGAAGAGAGGCAGAAGGTGAGGGGCATGGTACCGGAGCAGGTTGCTGTGAGCTCACACCCTTCACTACAGCCAGAGAAGGGAAACTATCTAGGCCAGGATGGAAGTTCTCAAAGCCCCCCCCCCCCCCCCCAGTGTCAGGCGTCCTCCAGCAAAGCCACACCTCCTAGATCTTTCCAAACAAGACCATCACCTACTGGGACCGAGTGTTCAAAGGCCCAAAACCATGGGGGACATTTCTTATTTAAACTATTACAGTGTAACAAGCCGAGCCCAGCTTTGCTCATTTTGCTTAAGGCGGCTTTGACTAGGATTGGAGTATAGCTCAGTTGATGAATGTTTGCACAGGGCCCTGGGCTTCACACCCAACAACACCAGTAAACCAGGCATGGTAGCTCACACTTGGCAGGAGGAGCTTAAGGCCAAGGTCACCTTCACCCACATAATTAGTTTTGAGCCAGCCTTAGCTACGTAAAATCTTGCCTCAAAAATTAAAACAACAAAAAGATTTTTGAGTATTTGAGTCTTGTATGAATTCATAGGAATTTTCAGATTTTTTTCTATTTCTGTAAAAATTATCTTTGAAACTTTGTTAAGGATTGTATTGAATTGAACCTCAGGTACTGTGGACATTCTAATGTCTAAAACTTCTTTTATTTTTCTAATCCATGAACAAATAAGATGCCTTTCAATTTCATTCTTTTTTTTTTTTTTTTTAACTTTTTACTATCTAGTTCCTTTGCTTCTTGTCTTCCATTGTTTCAGAGTTGCCGTTGTCGGTACCGTTCCTATTGTGACAGGACTCTCCTTGTTTGTGTTCTGGGGAGCGTATTGTTAGTGTAGAGATGTGATACCAACTTTCATATATTAATTCTGTATCCTGAAGTTTTCCTGGATTGTCTGTGAGTGACAACGAGCTTTTTAGGCGAGCTCCTTGGAGCTTTCTATATATGACTGCACCCTCAGCAAAGAGATAATTATACTCTTACTTTCTCAGTTCGGTACTTCTGTTTTCTTGTCTAGTTGTTCTTACTAGGACAATTGTTCCGGTACCTTTCCGAGGACAAGCAGGAGAGGGGAAGAGTGATGGAGCACTGGCTGCTCTTCTAGAGGACCTGGGTTTGACTCCCAGCACCACATGGTGGCTCACCCACACTCGTGTGGTGCACAGACATTCATACATGCACACGATAAATGCATACCTACACATGATAAATGCATACATGCACATGATAAATTCATACATGCACATGATAAATGCATACCTACACACGATAAATGCATACATGCACATGATAAATTCATAATGCACACGATAAATGTATACATGCACATGATAAATGCATACCTACACATGATAAATGCATACATGCACATGATAAATGCATACCTACACATGATAAATGCATACATGCACACATCTAAAAGGAAAGGGAAATGGTGGCTGGAGCTTTAAGAACTTTTTCGGGGGGCTAGAGAGATGGCCCAGTGTTAGGAGCACTTGTTGCTCCTACAAAAGGACATGGGTTCAGTTCACAGCACACACATAGGGGCTCAAAGCCATCCATCAGTGCTAGAGCTAGATATTGTCACAGAGAAGGAAACTGAAGCCCAGAGAAGGGAAGTGGTTTTCCTAACATCACACAGGATGTGGAAGACCAGAGGCTGGGACCCAGAGTCCTGGATTTCCCTCCCACACAGTTATTCTTCCAACAGTCATCACTGGGGGCAGAATCCACCCCCAAGTGAGGACAGGAACAACTTCCTCAGACATAGAAGTCCTTATCAGGGTGACTAGAGGCTCAAGAGGCACAGACGACCACAAGGCATATAAACATTCTTCTTGGGGAGGATCGGCAAGGCCATGGGGACGTTTGGCTGCTACCCTAACTAGGCATGCAGGAAGACAGCTGCAGGTGCCGCTTCCAGTGGGGTCAAAGGAAGGGCAGAAGCAGCGTGGCTGGGCAGAGGGAGCCGGGTCCTGAGTGGTCGGTCACATGCCTGTATGGGACAAACCAGCCCTGACAGGTTCCTGTCCTCATACACGGCTTAGCAGCTCGGTGACCCCAGCGAATGTGAGAAAAGTCAAGGTTTTACCCTCTCAAGTGGTCCCCTGCCACTGGAGCCTTCCACTTTGCACACTGAACCCGAACTTTCTGAGGGCAGGTGAGTGTCCACAGCGCTGTAGGACCGCAGACCAGCAGCGAGGGAAGGAACGGAGGCAAAACGCACCGAGTACCTGAGTCTGGTTTATTGGCCGAGGGTTAGCACAGCCCCCAGGTAGGACTCCCCAGGTAGTTGTCTCCTCAGCCTCCTCCCTGCGTGGGCAGGGTAGGTTGAGATGCTGGGGCTGGGAGTTTGTCAGGCCCTTGCTTCTAGAAGGTAGCAGGGGCTTCCTCGCTGGCCGAGCAGACAAGTCATCCTAGCATCCGGTGCAGGCAGCGTAGGCACAGATCTCACATGTGTTTGGGTCCTGAGCAATGGCCTCTGGTCAAGAGAGAAGACGCCTGGTGAAAACCAGCCACCCTTCCTTCATAGCCCCTCCCTCTTCAACTAGAGTCTGGACATCTCTCAACAGCCACCAAGATTAATCCCAGCGAAGTCAGCCAATCAGAGCAGCTTCTACCCAGAAAGGAGAAGGACTTATTACCAGCACAAGACGGGTTCCTTTTAACCCACGCTTCCGAATGAAGGCCTTTCTAAGGGGGCTTCAGCGGGTCCCACTTAGGACTGACCAATCAGAGCACGGGGCCTCCTCAAGCACCACCAATCAGCACCCCAGTCACACTAGCCAGGAGGCCACTCACTCAGCCTCCGCAGGATCGCCTCAGCGTTGGGTTTCTGGCAGAGGGGCTTCAGAGCTTCTGGAAAGGCGGGGTGGCTGCAGAGCGATGGTGTCACAGGCTGAGCAAGCCTGGCGGCAACCCTTCTGTGACTCACCAGCCGGGGCTTTAGTTCCTCTTGGAGGTCCTTAAGCTGTTTGACTGACTCCAGAGGAAAGGAGAGGTCCCCATCCTGAAAGAGACAGCCAAAAGCATGAGGCCAGGCTGCAGGTGGCCCCAGCCTGGGTGGCTCGCTGGGGCAGCATGAGGTCAGACTTCTGTGGCCCTGAGCTTGTAGGAGGCCTGAAGCTCTGCGTTCGGGTAAGAAATAGGGAAACAGCTGTGGCGAGCCAGGGACGCAGTGACTGACCTGTGAGCAAGCTAGCCCAGGCTGTCTTCTCTGGCCAGAGCACCTCCACCCCCAGAAGCAATACAAGGACCCCAGAGGTCTCCCTGAGCACGCACGATCCCTGTTTGCTGACAGCCAAGCTTGCATCTGCTATCACTGATAGGTATGTCCAATCCTCCAGGTCTCCAGGAAGCGGAATCAATGCCTGGGACCAAGCCTGGTCCTTCAGGCAAGTGTAAGCTGGGGATCCAGGCCTAGATCGGAGTCCAGTCACGGGGTTTGGCTGTTTTGGAAGCTTTGAGAAGCTCGCATTTCTGCTCTATGAAATGCCACCAACAATCCCTCCTCCCCGGTGCTGTCGGGTTTCCGTGGGACACGGGGAGCAGCCAGACTCCGGGCTCTATCACGGTCTATCCCAGCTGTTGGTTCTTACTATCTCTCCAAGTGTTATTTTTTTTTTTTAGCCTCCACATTTGAAGGAGAAAATTGCATGACCAGTAGGACTCGAGGGTCCCAGAGGAAACCCTTCCCTGTTTCAGGATTCCAAGAATGGGTCAGATCAAGTAAGGGTGGGGCCATACCTGCACAGTGACCCCCTCTGCCAGGACAGCCAAGGCACCCAGGAGGCACAACAGAGAGAGCAAACAGGCGTTCATGGCAGCAGTGTGCAGTGCAGAGAACTGGCCCATGCTGGGCGCCAGGGTAAACAGGGAGACTTTTAAAGAGCCCGGGGGTTACTCAGTAACCCTGGGGCCTTGTCAGCCTCATCTGCTGCCTGCTGAGCCCCATCAGATAAGGCCAAGGGAGCCTGGGAGATAAGAGATCAACAGAGCCCGGCCCCTCCCTGGGCACTACTTTGACCCCCAGCTGGGCTGGGTCCTGCATTTACTCTGGGCCAGGCCCTGTAGACCCAGCCCTGCCCTTGAAGAAAGAGGCCCAGAAAGGGGACTGTGACGACAATGACAACAGAGACAGGGCCATTAGCATAGGGGTGGGGAGTATGAAAGAGGCATCTCCCATTTGGGACAGGAGGTCTCCCCAAGGAGCTCAAGCCAATGCAGAGGCTTGAGGATGGGGTACTTCTGTCCACAGGGGCTGCTAGGAGCCAGAGGTGAGCCGGGCCTGGAAAGTTCAGGGGGGCTGTGAAAAGTGAGCCCCGAGAAAGGGGAGACTGAGAACACACAACCCAGACACACTCCAGACTTGGTCTCTGTGATTCAACTCTGCCATTCTCAGGCATGCGTTCAAATCCCACCACCTGCCTGGTTTTGATGTGGCAGATGCCTGCCCTCCAAGTCCCAATGTCCCATCAGGTTCTCGACGCAGACCATTGTGAATACCTCCCCGGGTGGCAGATGCCCTCCTGCTGGGTTCTATGCGGACTCCCTACCGAGGGATGCAGTTCCTGGCACACAGGAAGCCCTTGCTGAAGGTGCCCATTACCTGAATAGCAGCAGCACCTCCTGGTCCCCACTGTCTCCTCTGATGGCCACCGGCCTAGCCCAGCTACAGCAGGTTCTCAGGTGGTATGGCCCTCTGACCTATCCCGCCCTGCTCTCAGTGACTGAGATGGATCTCTGCGCATCTGGGCCCCTCCGATCTGACCCGTTAGAATCGAACATGCCTAATGCAGTGTGTGGCCACTGCAGGACCTAGGGTGTATGAGCCCCAGGACTCTAGAGAAAGCTGTCCTGGGGCCTCCTTTTCTTCCTGATGCTCCACCACAAGGGCTGCATATCCAGAAAGTCAGGGTGAGGGACAGCATCCCTGGATGGGAGAGGAGCCTGGGAAGAAGGGACTAGAGAGCGTTTGACCCAGCAGCAGGGGCAGGAAACATTTGCAATGCTGTCCTAAGCTAGACTGGACTTCTGTGCCCCCCCCCCCCACTGTGGGGTCATGTGCAAATGTGTGAATTCACTGAGAAGTGTCATGTATGTACATTGAAGGAGTATGTGTGTGCGCAATGAGATGTATATGTATGTGGAGGTATGTATTGAAAGATATGTAGGTATTCTGAAAGAGATTTGTGCAAACGTGTTTGTGTGTACACTGAAGAGTGTGTGTTTATGTGTAGGCACTGTCTGAGGATGTCTGAGGATGACATAACCGAGGTGTGTGTATATGATTGCATATGCACGTGTACACTAGAGTAGATGCGTCTGTTAAGGATGAATGCGTGTGCTGAGGTATGTGTGTACATGGGGATGTGTATATACTAGGAATGTGTGCATACACTAAAGTATGTGTATTTGTCCTGAAGTGTGTCTATGTTTATACATATATGTGGGGAGGTGTGTACTTCAGTGTATCTGTGTGCCTGCGGACAAGTACACATGTAACCCATGTGCTCCATAAGGGTGCAGCTAAGCACGGATACACAGTTGCTGGGTACCAGTGAGCTGGGTTGGAGGTGAGGTCACTGTTGCTGCCAGTGGGAAGAATGATGTGGTGGGGAAGAGAGAGAGGGGTGCACTGGGGTGGGTTGCAGGGGCGAGCTGGGCTAACGCGAGGACTAGGCAGTCGGTCAGGGGCTGGGAGTTCCTGCTAAGAGTTGGGTCTGGGCGGGACAGTCTGCGATGGAGACTAAGGGGCATGGAGGCTGCGGGGCTGGGTTCGGATTCCTTTGAGTGGAGTTTGCAGTGAGGTTGCCGGTAAGGTGGGGCTGGGTTTATGATTTGGGTTAGGCCTGGGATGACGTAGGAGCCCAAGACTGTGCTGGGATTTGATTTGGCTTTAGGGTGAGACTGTGCTAGAAGAACGCTTTTCTGGCTCAAGGTTGCTCTTGTCTTCCCTAAGGGAATCTGGCTGTGACTGGGTGAGGGGAAGGGGCTTCCACCCCTGCTGTCTCTCCTGCCCAGGAGCTGTTCCATGTGCCTGTTAGGATGAAGCGGTACCACACTGTGGGAAAGAGGAAGTAGCTATGAGGTCCTATCCCTTTGGGTCTGGCCCTATCCAAGCCCACCGACTCTGTTCTTCCCTTTCCCACTACTGCCCCTGTTCAACCTGCGGCCAGCTCTGAGTTTAGTCCCGTCTCTTTTTCAGGGAACATACGACCTCATCAGCCTGCATTGAAGTTGCTAGAGCTTGGACCTTAGTTGTGATCCTGGAACCCTAAGCTTTCACCCCGAATCCAGAGGCCTGTCCCCAGCACCCTGCATGCCTTGCTCCGTCACTTCATGACTCTTGTTTGGGATCCCCAAGGCCACCTCTCCTGGCAAGCCGACACACGTCCATGGCCTTCCAAGCCACAGTATCTCCTGGACCTGACTGCCTCACCATGTAGGGACAACCAACTGCTGCCCCCAAACCTTGGAGAAAAGCCGGACTGCCTGGCCTGGCTGGCACTCAAGGTCATGATTTAGCCCCTGCTGTGTATACCACTCAACCAGGATCTCAAATCACTAATCAGGAGTGAGAGCAGAAGCCAGAGCTCAGGTCCTGGAGCTAGGCTGTCTCTAGATTTGGCCTCAGCTTCATCTTTTAAAAGTCACATGACCTGAGTGTCTCAGATTCTGTGCTGCAGATTCCAGTGTTTTTTAGCAACTTCCCGGGGCTCCTGAGCCCCGGAGTTAGGACCACTTCCACTCATCTGCATCCTAGAGGCCTTCCTGTCACAATCCGAGCAAGCTTGTGAGAGGCCAGTAACATTAGCTGTATGCTCAACGCTCAGAAAAGGCCCGGAATTCAGTGGATGCCACCATGTCTAGAGGGAATCCAGAAGGTGGCAGGGCTTGTCCCAAGCACTGATAGCCATAGCAGTTAAACAACAGTGGCTGACAATTGTTGATACTGACTGGGCCAAGTCCCAGGCAGACAGCTCTGCAGCTCTGGCTGTCAGACTGCCCCTACTCCCAACACAACGGGTCTTACCCCCCACTGTTGGAAGTTGGGAGGGGTTCTGCCAGATGTGGGGGTACCCTGGGCTTCCCACGGAGACTAACACTATTCCTTCTGACCAGCAGATCTGGCTTAAAGGCTGTGTCTAGGTGATCCCCTTGTGATTCCCTGGTGTCCATTGGTCAAGTCTACTAGAGACTTAACCCTCTGGGGACTCCACAGGCCTAAACCGAGGAAGGCCCAGAAACAGCTGGAACACACTAAGCCTGACTCGTGTGACCTTGAGAGAGGTGTGGTCCATATGTTAGTCCAACCTGTAAAACTTGTAAATGTGTTTTAGAGGGTACAGCAATCTCTGGTTGCCACGGGAACCCACAGGAAGCCGTGACGGCCTGAGAATTCCAGTGGCTATGAGCCTCTTTAACAGCTTTGGAAAGGAGTAAGAAATCACTGCATAATCCCATTTTGAGGGGTGGGGTGCTGAGCTGAAGCTAAGTGAGATTAAGAACCCCTGATTTCCTGAGGGTGCACACGCACATGGCTGCTGGGTACAGCTGTATTGACTGTGCACTGCAGAAGGGCATAGGGCCAACGGCACACGTGTAAACACAAGCTTTGGCCACCTTCAGCCCAGGGGAAGGCACATTTTTTCAGATTTACTGCCAGGTGGATTTGGTGACAACTGTGGTCATATAGCTATAAATTCCAGAACTGAATCCAATTTTCTCAAATGCCAAAGAAAAACCTGATCTTCTACTCAGCGCAGTGCAGGGCCTCCTGAACTGCCCCTGGTTGCACACACACTTCCCCTTCAAGGGAAGACAGCCCGCCGAGTCAGCAATGCCCACGTTGCAGCGGAGAGTGCTCACTGTCACACAGGAAGTGGCAGCTGGTGGGGCTTGGAGGCCCTGGCCAGAGCCCAAGCCCAGTTCTCCCTCCCTCAGGCCCCAGGCTGGTGGGCGCTTTCTCTTGATGCTTCAGGGGGCAGCTGGGGAGTGGAGAGGGTGTGTCTGCTTGTTTGCCCAGCCGAGTCATCCCCCTGTGGTTGGCCCGGATGAGATGATGGACACCCGTTCACCATCTGCTCTGCTCACACACGGCAGCTGCCTCCTCCTCCTCCTCCCCGTCCTAGAGGCATCTCACTGAGACAACCTCCCACCCTGGAGGGCAGGAGGAAGAGACAGCTAGAGTGTCCACCCTCAGGAGTGCCATGTACACACACAACACACACCGGAACCAAAGCCAAGACATGATATGGACTCCTGTGGGACATGCTAGGAGGCATGAGGGGAAAGCCTGAGGCTGCTCTGAGGCCAGACTACTGCATCCCTGTTGGTGGAAATGGTATTTGAAGTGGCCCGTGACGGATGTAGATCTGGGAGCCCAGGGAAGGAGAGCTGGCCACAGCTGAAGTACAGCAGGGCTCAAACAGCACCGAGCTTGGGCACTTGCCTCATGACAGTGAGACACAGTTTCAGACCTTGGCAGAGCCACTGTGTACAGAGACACTCTGGCAGTGGGCTGAGGGTAGCTGGTGAGCAAGCAAATAGGAAGGAGGGAATGTCCCATCTCAGCAGGTATGGGTGAGGGTGTGGGGGGCAGGGAGACCAGCTGGTTTAGCAACTTGGTCTAGAGTAGAGGGAGGCAGGGAAGAAGGTGCCATGCTGGCTTCTCAACACCAGTCTGAGGTAAGGTGTTCCCATGTCAGAGGATCCTGAGGCTCAGGGAATGTAGTGTCTTGCTCACAAGGAACCGTAGAATCTGACTCCAACCTCATATTCTCTCCATTGCCTTAAGCACCAGTTGTGCTGGGCCCCAAGGTCTGCAGCGATTTGGACTACAGGCCAAATGGTAAGGGATCGGCTTCTGCTAGGATGCGGAAGCCTGGGCATGCGCAGGTGTACGTCTGCCATCTAGGATGCGGAAGCCTGGGCATGTGCAGGTGTACGTCTGCCATCCAGGATGCGGAAGGCTGGGCATGTGCAGGTGTACGTCTGCCATCTAGCTCAAAACAACACTACCCGCGACAGCGGCAACAGAGACAAGCCAGGCAGGTGATGAGAAAAAAATATCTACAGAAGACTCGCAGGGCCCAATCCCAACAGTACCTGGGTAAGAACCGCAATCCCAGAGGAGTGTTACCTAGGATACAGGACCCAGAAAGAGATGCTCCTAAGCAGAATCCAAGGAGTCCGCACCCCCCGACTTGTCCCTCTACCTCCCATCTGTGAACGACCCTAACAACTGGTGTTAGGATCTCCAGAACCCACATAATGCTGGGTGGGTTGGCAGCCTTGGAAGTGGAGATGGAATCCCCAAACAATTATCAGCGAGCTCTGGGTTTGAGAACCCGTCTCGCTGACCTGACCTCAAGTCAGGGCCTCCGCAAGTATGCACACCTACACGAACACATAGCCACCTGTGTGCACACACACACACACACACACACACGGAAATGGAAAATAACATCTGCTGCAGTCACACAGGGTACACAGTGACATTCATTCACCTATCATGGTGTCTGTTACTCTCGCACACATACAGCCTCACACCTATGCCTGAGTGAGCCAGGACCATTCCTGCCACTGAAGCATCACACAGGCACGGGACAGGAAGAAGCCCTCTGACCTTTGGGGGGCCCTGAAGGCAAAGGGGTGACATTCTTCAATAGGGATGTGGACAGGCTCTAGGGTAGGGTGGGCTGGGAAGGAAGTCAAGGGCACCTGGCATCATTGTGGAAAAGGAAATAGGCCTCTATGGAAAACACAGACCGGAATGAGGCAGATCTGGGCTGCCCTCCCCTACACACTGGCAGTGACCTTTGGGACGGCACTTCACCTCTCAGAGTGGCAATACCCGGCAGTAAAAGGCAGATAATGACACTGACCTCACGAGGAGCCTGGGAGTGCTGAGGCAGATAATGGCTGTCAAGTACCGGGCAGGGAGCTGGCAAATGGTGGCAATAATCATTATGCACTTGACGGAGCTGTGCATGGGGCACCATCCAGGCCCACTCAGGCTCCCAGGCAGGGCTGGGGGGGGGGGGGGAAGGTGTGGGTTCCGCCTGAGTGGCACCCGTGGGAACAATGTTAGCCCTTTCATCAGCGGGTCCAGGGAGGGGAGATATCCCTGGGGGTGGTGAGTATCATTACGGTCCAGCCATGCAGCTCTGAAATAACCCAACATGGCACTTAGGCTGAGAACTCCAGCCAGCAGTTACCACACGACAGGAGGGGACAGAGATGGGGTTGGGTCCTCTCCCTTTGTAAGCTCTGGGGGCTGCGGAGGGGCAGCACAGCTCAGAGTAGAAAGAACCCATCAGGAAAAGAGGCAGCACCGCCCCCTGGTGGTCACAGGCATTTCCTGCAGCCTTTGCTTACATGACTTTTGTTTTCTTGTTTTTCCAGAAAGGGTTTCTCTGTGTAGTCCTGGCTGTCCTGGAACAAACTCTGTAGACCAGGCTGGCCTTAAACTCAGAGATCCACCTGCCTCTTGAGTGCTGGGATTAAAGGTGTGTGCCATGATCTTAAAGACTTACTATTTTAAAAATATGTATGTATGTCTGTTGTGCATAAGGGCACTGGATTCTCCTGGAGCTGAAATTACTGGCAGTTGTGAGCCACTCAATCCGCCTGACACAGGTAGAGGGAAAAAAAAACTAGGGTCCCCCAAAGGAAACCACATTTTTAGCTACCAAGTCTCTGCAGCCCTGCCTTTCTGAAGCTCTTCGCTCTACTCTGGGCAGTTAGGAAGACCCGGGACAGACAGCAACCTGATGAGAAGCAGAGATCCAAGGCTATTTAGACTAGCTTTGAAGTCAGCCCTACTGCTGCTATAACCAGCTCTAACCCTGGGCAGTTATTGCTCTGTGCTGCAGATGCTGTATTCGTTTCTTTTGAGAAAGAGTCTCTCTGTACAGCCCTGGCTGTCCTGAACAAGCTGTGCAGACCAGACTAGCCTTAAACTCAGAGATCCTCTTGCCTCTGCCACCTGAGTGCCTAGATTAAGGGCCAGCACCACAACCTCACAGTGGAGATACACCACAGTCAGGCCCAGGGATTGTTTTCAAAGAGCGAATATGAAGATCAGTTCCAGGTATTTGGGATAAACAGCAGCTGTCCATCCTGTACTCCTGGGGTCCACATTGTTTGGGACACTGCTCAAGTTTGGGAACTGGTGGTTGCATGTAGTCAACTGCTGTTCCCATGCTGATTTGTCAACTGATGGTATATGGGGGGGGCAGTGCACAGGAAGTTAAAAAATCTCTCTTGAATCTACTCCAGAAGAAACCAATGCAGAGACTGCTTCAGCTAGCCAACGTGCTGTCTGCTGTACTTGGCTGCTGCAATCCATCCCCAAGCTCCAGAAGGGGCTGCTGACTTGACTCCCGAGGGGAATACACACATTCATGGTGAAATACTCTGCTCACACGCACGATCCCTCTGATGCAGCCCTAATATTTAAGTCTCTGTGCTCTTGCAGAGCACGCTGCAGCTGCGGCATCCCTCACTTCTCCAAACTTGCCCCCTCTTCACACCACAGGGCCATGACACCACCACACTAGCAGGTACAGCAGATCAGGGAGTCAGTCAGAGGACAACTCCTTCTAGCACTAGCTGAGGGGTCTGAATTCAAGCCATCAATCCTTGGGGGCCAAGTGGCTTTACTTCTTGAGCCACCCCCTCCCACCTGCTTACAGGAAGGAAGTCCCAGCTGCTGCTAGGTCAGCGAGTCTCAATCCTTTCACTCAGCTTTCCCTCAGTCACTGTGGGATTTGGAACAAGCTGCTTCCTTTTCTGGGTCTGAATGCTCAACAAAATATGATGGTAGGGGCTGGAGAGATGGCTCAGCAGTTGAGAGCGCTTGAGGCTCTTCCAGAGGTCCTGGGTTCAATTCCTAGCACCCACGTGACAGCTCACAACTATCTGTAACTGCAATTCCAGGGGATCCGAATCTGTATGACTTCATACATATATGCAGGCAAAACATCAACACATAGGAAATTTAAAAAAAAAATTAAAAATATGATGGTAGCATTAATCACTTTTCTAAGGCCCTTACCAGCGTGAAGTTTATGAAGACTGACTGAGCTCCGTGGTTTGTCCAGGACACTATACCCAGCTGGCACAGGTCACATGTTATGACCAGCCCTCAGAGTTACATGTTACAGCTAAGAGACAAACACATGCAGCACAATGACTGTTTCCACTTTCTCTGAGCACGTAGTAGGTGAGGCATATCCTAGCTGCACACCAATCAATACTAGGTGACCAAAACTTGCCTGCAATGGAAACATAGCCCAGGCTTGCCCTCTCAGAGATCTGTGTACAAACACACACACACACACACACACACACACACACACACACAAAATGGTGAGCAGTCACTATCCTTGGTTTTGGCAAACGGTGCAGTTGAAAAGAACCTTGGAGTCTCCCCAGATGAACCATCCTAAGTCCATGAAGAGCTGAGGCAAGCTCTCTCTCCTTCCCGAGCCTGCTCCTATCTGCAAACACAGACACTGGTGCTCCTGCAGTGTGCACAGGATAACTCAGAAGCTTTGACAGACTACTGCCAAAGTGGTAGGAAGGAAGCTCTGCTCTCTCGGGTAAAAGAAGATTCCATGTCCACATGCAGGTCTACTGCTGAGCCTCTTGGAACCTGCATCCAATGCAGCCCTGAGCAGGGTGTGCACCAGTGTCCGGAGACTAAACGCTGGCCTGAGGACCTCTGGAGGCTGACTTCAATGCCTTCTCTCAAGGGGCATTTCTATGTCACTATTCTCCTCCTTACCAGGGAAACTTCCAAGGAGGTGGCGTCTGGGCCAGGTGCTGCTTGCTCCTTGTCCTGGGCAAGTCTATATTCACTAAAGGCAGAACTGTGATTCTCTCATCTCTGATTTTTCCTCTGGAGAGTTTTCCCCACGTGTCGGCTCAGGAAAGCAATTAAACATCTTTAAGCCTAATGTTAAGGTAGCAATGCATGGGCACAGTCTCAAACGCCTAAGGGCTCCATGGCCTGGCCATAGGTTCCAATCTGGCTCCTTCAGCTACGGCAAATGACACAGACCATCAGGTTGCAAATACAGTTATCATAATATATTTATTTTAAGTGCCATCCATGCATATCAGTTCTGGCAGCGACAATCCTAATGACACTTGGGATATTTCTTTACAGCACTAAACGGTTACAAAGAATGGGTGCCACTCACCATCGGCAGAATATGAAATCGTGCAATAGGAAAACTGTAGAAACATTAAAACACTGACTGTCCAACAGCAGCACAGAGAGCAGGTTGTTTCTGCACAAAAGCCAATGCATGTCACCACATATATACAATATAGGTATGTACACATCACCCTCTTGATGAACATATCAAAATACTCTATTCCATTTGAAATTATCCCAAGATCGATTCCCTCCCACTTCAAAGGACATTTGAGAAACATGTATTAAATATTTACATAAACACACAAGAATACATTTACATTTCAAACACTGCCACAAATGCCAGTCGGACTCTTCTCCTGGACAGAGCACCCCCATCTGTTTATGTACGTTTATTAGTCTTTACCCCAAAGTCTCCAGTCAATTTAAGCCCAAGGGAACCTGTTCTGTATCATTAAATTACCAAGAGAAATGGCCACTAGAGGGACTCTGCACCCACCAGGTAGCCCAGCCTGGCCACAGCCCACTGGGGCCTGCTCTGAGCCCTTGGGAACAGGGATCACAGAAGAGTGATGAGTCTGGTCTCAAGTGCCATTGTTGGTTAGTTCAAATATTAATAAATATGTCAATCACTGCAAATCAGTAAATAATTGCCAAATGGGAAATGAGCTTCACATAATTTGTATAATCACGATCACTGGTTCTACCCAAGCATTCTGTTTCAGAGACTGCAGTACTCCAACACCCAATTATTTAAAGTGCACACTGCTAGTAGCAATCCTAGTCATGGAGAGCTGTTTTGGTGTAGAGGAAACAAGAGACTTGGGTAAACTACTGGGAACTCCATCTTCCCATGCTTTCCTCTGCAGGTAGCCATTTCATCTCGCCTGGTCCTTCTGAGAGGAACTGTTGGCTGCTGTTTCAAAATCCTGCTGTTCACTAATATGAGGGACTGGACCTGAGCTTCCTTTTCATGCCAAGTGGGACCCAAACAACAGAGATGCATAAAACTTCTTTCTTTCCAGCCCTCCATGGCTTCCCAGTGATTCGTTCAAGGCAACACTCCATTAATAGATAAAGATCTCTCTCTCTCTCTCTCTCTCTCTCTCTCTCTCTCTCTCTCACACACACACACACACACACACACACACACACACACAATCTTTGTTCAAGTAGAGATCACTCAACCACAGACTTGCTGAGGCTTAGTTAACATGATTTAGCATTGCTAAGCCCAGAGACAACGACAAGCAACTGGTAAGCAGTTATTTTTCCTTGATGTGACAGAATCTATTTCCTCATTAAAACAGATTTCTCTCCTGTAAAGAACCAATTAAAAGTCTATTCACTGTGGGAAAGAGAATCTCCTTTCTCCTATTTTCATTATAAAATCAACACATCAACCCATGCAAACTGTGATATACAACGAGACAAAGCAACTGATAAAAGCTCCAAGGTATTTGTCAGGTACACACAGACCCAACAACAAGTCACACAGTCTGCATTCAAGACTGAAGCAGACAGTTCCTTCCAGCATTACCTAAGACAGTGAGTGAGGACACTGCTGTATAAACCCTGCCTCCATGTTCTGTTGCCTAAATAGACTCAGATTCAAGTCCAGGAAATTCCTATGTAGCTATTAAGTCTCCATCAGCAGGAAGGCTAAGTAAGACAGGAAGCGTACTCACCTGGTAAAAGGAGTGATGATAACAAGAATGACAAATGTTTCTGATTGTCTTTGTCTGTAAACTTTTATCCAGAAAAAAAACAACAACAACCATGCTTCCAGACAATTTTCTCCCTAGTGAACCCAAAAGAGCTGTGCATTCACAGAAAGTAGCAATAAATATTAAAATAACACTTTTGAATAATAAATACTTAAATGAATATGGAGACATTGATTTGTTTAAAAAGCCAAGCAATACCTAGCTTCAATCAGTTCACACATCTCAGAGCTGTCAGAATGCAGCTGAGGAAACACACTGGCAAGGAACACACGCTCTACAACTCCCTGTGGACAAGCCTGCTCAGGAACAACAGACCCTCTGCACTGCGGAGAGCACCAACTCCAGACTCCTTGACTGAACTCGCTAGAATTCATGATTACTCCTATTTTTGAAGATTAAAAAGGAAACTGGGCTTTGGAAAGACCGATTTCCTTTCCGCTCCCTACATCATCTGAAAGCATCCTGCAGAAATGGCCTAACAAGGAATAAAAACTGACAGTAACTTTCTTGTCAAGACACAATAATCCAATTAGAAAAAACTTGAAGCCTTTCAGTAATATTTGTACACATATTTACACATATGTATCTATAAACTGCTTGCAGCAAAATAGGCTCTGTCTGAAAAATCAGTCTGGCACTTGTGGTTAACATCAAACTGACACGAATATGCAAAAAGCTGTCCAAATCACAACAGTGAGGAGCTACAGAGGGCACTGGCGGGAGACAAAACATGTAGTTCTTGCTTGGGTCAGGTAAAAGCAGTAAGTTACCCAGCTAGAATCTCTGATTGTCTTCAAAAGTAATTTAGATAGCACTGGTAACATCGCTTTGTTCTCTCATCTGGACTCTAGTCCTTCCTTTCACTGAACAGAAAGGATGCTGGAGTCGCCTGTCTTGCAGAAACAAGCCTACACTATTGAATCCCAATCAAAGTCATCCTGGATATCATCTGGAGGCAAAGAGCGCCGCATCTGGAAGGCTTGGGAAGGCATCATGTGCTGCTGGTTCATGGCTCCGTGATGGCCTAGAAAGAAGAAGTCAGTGTCAGCAGGGACCTGGGTAGGGAAGTCAGGAAGAGAACAACTAGCCCCTAGAGCATGCCGCATGTGCTAGGGCATGCCTGGAACAGCGACACTACCTAGAATCCATCAAAAGCCTTCAACAAAACTGGAGGAACAAAGTTGTTCTTCCAGTTCTTATTTTCTAGTAAAGAGAATAGGGTTAAAGAAATTGAACAAAACTCCAGGTATACATACATATATTCTCAACACTGAGAGGAGACAGAGGCAGAAGGATCATGGATTCAAGACCAGTCTGGGATACACAGACTGAATCCAAACACACAGATTTAAACCCAGTCCATCTGAATCTAAAACAAAACAAAACAAAACAAAACAGTCTTCTGTTTTATTGGCCTGCAGTAAGGAAGGCATGAGGAAAATGCTGACCGTCATTTAATAAGTCCTCTCTTTCTAGTGTGTTTCAATAACATCAATCAATATTATCAGAGGGGGCTGGAGAGATGACTCCACTGTTAGAACTGGAGCACTGTCTGTCCTTTCAGAAGACCCAGCTTCTATTCCCAGCACCCACATGATGGCTTACAACTCCAAGTCCACTAGATCTGACACACTCTTCTGACCTCCTTGGGCAACAGACACTAAAGTGGCACACAGGCAAATCACTCATACGCCTAAATTTTATTTCAATTAAATAAAAAAAGGCATTGGTGTACCACTGAAGTTAGACTGGGACATAAGAAAAATTTACTAACAGTGGTCCTTTCTATTATTAGAACTTAATCAAATCCTTTGAAATGCTGTAAAATTCATGTCAATTATTTTTCTCGTGAATCTTTTAACATACAATTACAAAATGCTAAGACTTTCAGTGTCACATTATGGAAATGCCAATGTGTCTTTATTTAACAAAAAGATAAATCCCTCACTGCATGTCAGGCACTAATTTGATGCCAAAGCAGGAGAATGGCAATCAAGCTTTTGGCTTGAGCCCTAGCCACAGTATTGAGGTGCCTATGTTTTTCTGTGTGTGCACGTGCACACACCATGTATGCGTGTAACAGCAGATGCATTGTTACCCTCATCCAGAAAACATCACTGAGTACATCCCCTTCCTTTCCCACTGCTTGGTATACACAACTCTATCCAGGTCTCATACACCCTCACTGGCAAAGACTGCTTACTGTCTTATCTCAGAGAGGTAAAGTGAGTGGCAGTGTCAGGACCTGAGTCTCAGTACAACTGCTCATCAGCCTGGGAGTTCTTGGCAGCTCTTCTCTAGACCGCAGTTCCTCATCTAGGTTCCTTCCAGTTTTAACAGCATGCCCTAGTCTCCTGACTACTTGCAACTTATAATACCTTCTGCCTGGGAACTATAGTTGGATTATTTCTTTGGAATCAATGGAACAGAATCAACAGAAGCAGCTAGTCGAAGCAGGCCTCTGGAAGCTGCATCAAGTTCTATCAAAGCAAAAAAACCCTTCAAGATACTCTGCACCTCAGGCCGTAAAAAGAGTTCATGCCTTCTCAGGGTAGCCTCATTTTCTACAAGGCAGCTCTAGCTTGTCAGCGTTAAACTCTAGGTCCCAAATGTAGTACACAGACACTACCTGCCATCGTAGCTCCTGGAGTGCTGAGCGCCTGTGGGATATGAGGATAACCAGGGGGTGGCATCACCGAGGGAGGGAGATTTTGCCTGGAATCTATGTATAAATTTCCTAATCAAATTAAAAAACAGAAGAAGAGAAAACATGTTACCACTGTCAGCAAAACAAAGCAAGCATAAGAATCTTGATGGTTAAGCCTATGAAGCCAAGTAGGTAAGGCAATCAGAGTGAGGAGGGAAATGCCCTCTGAAATGCAGTTGGTCGGTGAAATGGTACCTTGCTAGGCATTGAGCACACTGGCATAAGCTCATAGGCAAAGACATCTATAATTGTCACTTCATTAAAGTTCAAAATTATATCCATGTTCATGACTTCACTTGAACCTCCCACTACCCACCCATAGACAGCCAGACAGGAATCACCCACTTCTTTCTACAGTGGGTCAAAGGAAGCTCAAAATTTTAAGCAGGCTCCCCCAGGGGACAAATCTTGTAGATCCAGGACTTAAAATCAAGGGGTCTTGGCTCAAAAACTCTTTTTACTTGCTGCCCACTTCTCTACTGCCCTGGATATTCCCCTTGACTGTTTGAGTGGGCATAGGCTGATTAACTGAGAGGCCAAGACACAAAGCAACAGTAAAGACGTGCGTTAGGGCACAGCTAAGCCAAGCAAAGGTGACTTTAAATTGTAAATTTAAACAAGTTTGCAGATGAAAAGCACAGACCTCATTTCAATGGAATTTCAGGGGACTCAAGGTACTTTCACTGACAAGAGCCACCAAGTTAGGGTTGGGGTTAACAGCTCAAAAGGGTCAAGTACGAGGGAAACAGCATCATGATGATGCCCCCTCCCATAATCTATGGAGAAAGGCCATAAAACTAGCCCACATCCTACTACCTGGAATCTTGAGAAGGTCATGTCATAGGGACGCTAGTGTCTCACATAACTTACACTTAAATTCAACCAATGCAATGAGACTATAGAGCAACTACTACTATGGTCCCTAAGAAGGAAAGAAAAGCACCTGATTTGGCTGCTCCCAAATTTTCAGTAACTACAGGAAAGCCAAACTTGTACCCAGGCTTGAGATGTCCTCAGAGATGACCTAGTCCAACATCCCTTCTATTCCATACATGGGGAAACAGGAGTAGAGAAGAAATTTGCCAGAAGCAGAAACAGACTCTAAGTCTAAGCCCCAGGTCATTACTGCCAAGATAATTTGCTGAAATCCTGTCACATTCCTAACACTTTCACAGGGAAAAATAAACAAACAAAAAAGCCATAATTTCTCATTTTCTATGCCCTCATTACAGAGCCTCACAATGACAACCTGACATTATGTGTATTCTTCAAAAGAACCTTCAACTTTTAATTTTAACATCCTCAGAATGTTTAACTTTATTTTTGCTGCAAGCCTACACAAATTTAAAGTGAAATAATTTCATAACTATGTTTTTTAGAAAACACAAGCATCTTTTACAGACTTGTTTAATAACAATGAAAAGGTATAGATGACAAAGGATAGCAGCACATAACTCACACAATCACAAAAGATAGCCTGTCACCTCAAAATTTGAAAGACACACTTAAACCATTTGCCATCACTCGTTTCTGACAAATAACACAACGTAGATGGGTCAACATCACCCTGAGTGACACGTCACACACCTGTTGCCTAAGACAGTGAATTTATGTATGTGCATATAGGACCATACCTGCCCCAATGTGTTGGGAAGGCTTTGCTGGGTGCATGGCACCATGACAGACGTTCTGTTGAACATTGCTCTGTGAGTGGATAAGGCCAGTCTGTGTGAAGAACTGATTAAGAGAGGAACAGAGATCAGCAAACTGAACCTGATCTAATGACCAGTTCTTGAGATCCGCCTGCCTCATACTCTCCATCAGACCTACAAGGAAAGATGGGGATAGAGTGAGCACAACTCTAACACTGCAGGAACACCAATGCAAGTCTTCTCAACCCCCAGTCTCCATCACTCAGTTCCTCTGATGTGGCAGTTGCTTGTGCAATGAAAAGTGACATTTTATGATACTTAAGATTACCTAAGGGGCTCACAGTCCTAGGTCTGAAACACTCAGACCTGGATTCAATCCCCAAAACCTGCATTTTAAAAAAGGGGCCAGATTTGGTGGTATACTTGTAATCGTGGTGCTTGCTCCCAAAGACAGGTCCTTGGAACTCACTGGCCAGTCAGTCTAGCCTACTTAGTAAGCTCCAGGCCTGTGAGAAACCCTGTCTCAAAAAAGGGGGTAGAGCTGTATGAGGACCTGAATTTGGATTCCCCAGAACCTAACTAAAAGTGAGTACTGGCACATGCCTATGAAAACAAAACAAAACATGATGGTCACAACACAAGAGGAAAACCACTCTAGATAAAGCAGTAAGCTTCAGGTTCAACGAGAAACCCTGCCCCCCCCCCCAAAAAAAGGTGGAGTAAAGTTATCAACCCCTGGCCTTCATGTGTGCAAGCATACCCACACATACACACAAATTAGGCCAAAGAGATGGCTTGTTGTGGGATAAGTTTTTGAACATTGTGAAAATGTTTCTCTGTCCAAGGTGCTTTCTGATAGGTTTAATAAAAAGCTGAATGGCCAATAGATAGCCAGTAGGGAATAGGCAGGAATTCCAGGGAAAGGGGGGAACTCGAGAAGAAACTGAGGTGCATGGATACAGTATGGAAGAGAAGTAATGATCTACGTGGGAAAAACATAGATTAATATAAACAGGTTAATTGAAATTATATGAGCTAGTTGGAAACATACTTAAGCTAAAGTCAAGCATTCATAGCTAATAAAAAGCCTTTGTGTTATTATTTGGGGGGCTGGCGGTCTAAATGAAGTCCAATGAGAAAGCTTGCTACAATGGCTCAGATGATAAAAGTGCTTGTTATTTCTACTTGTTAGGAGTTTATGGTAGAAGAACAGAACTGGTTCCCAAGAATCATCCTCTGATATGTACATATGCACCTTGTGCATATGGATACATGTGCGTGTTGGCTCTCCTTATACACATACTAGACACATACAGTAAGACATGGGGGGATAAATGTAAAAGGTGAACCGCACCTGGGGAACAACACCTGTGATTGTCCCATGGCCTCAAAAAGAAAACTGATTCTTTCAAACATGGCTAATATTCCTGTAGAACTCTTATATGTAATGTTTTCCTACATCAACTGGCTAATTTATTAGAAGTTTTTATAAATAATGTCCGTTAATAAACCACTGCCAATGTGTTCTCTCTTCCTCCCTCTCCTCCCATCTCATTTGCTATGCTATGTAGTCTATAGCAGGCTTCACTTTTAGCAATTCTCCTACCCCTGCTCACCAAATGCTGGAAGAGCAGACATACCAACATACCTGGTAGGAGATGTTGATTTCAACAACAAAGATACAATGTTTCAGAGAAAACAGATTCATGGTATTTGGTTCTGTGTCAAAGAACCCAACCCTTACCTTGGAACTGGGAAAGGTCTACATCTGACCAGTTAACACTGCTGGCAATTCGACAGCTTTCCTTCAGCATGTCAAGTGTTGCATACCAATCACTTGAAACACCTACAAAGTAATGGTGACAATACTGTTAACACTGGGATAGTGACTGCTGAAAGAACACATACAGAAGACAGTGAGTGGCCTAATTTCTGACACTGGCTGATCCTGTCTAGTCTTCGATGGTGGCGCACGCCTTTAATCCCAGCACTCGGGAGGCAGAGGCAGGCGGATCTCTGTGAGTTCGAGACCAGCCTGGTCTACAGAGCTAGTTCCAGGACAGGCTCCAAAGCCACAGAGAAACCCTGTCTTGAAAAAACAAACAAACAAAAAAAAAAAAGGGATGTTTCCAGTTGTATTAGGCTTTGAGTCAACTTCCTCTGAGTTCCACTTCTCTCCATTTTTCAAGTAAAATAAAGAGAACACCAACAGGTAGTGTAAGATCCTGGCAATGAACTTAAGGTTTTAATACTGGTCTTCTAATCTCTAGTCTGACAGTCTGTAAATAGTCTTATCACCTTAAAAACAAAACTTGGTGCTGGCCCTTTTCATCTGTACAGTATAAATAATGACCAGGAAGGGAAACTCTCATGAAAATGAGTGTTCTTACCTCTTTCAAATTTCATTTTCCTACTTTGTAGTTGACCTTAGAAGATACATTGTTGTTGGGGATAATGATCATGGAAGAGCATTTGCCTAGTGTATGGAGAGGCCATAGATTCAATCTCCTACACTACCAAAAAGTTATTCTCTTCATAAGTTATAATGCACAGTTTCTATTTAGAAGCAACATAGTATAAGCAAATGCTCCAACCTATGGGAGTGAATAGGATTATACAGTGAAAGGGGCTGCTAACAAGCTTAGGCAACCTCAGGAACCAGAAAGTCCTCAACACAGTCTGCCAGAAGTGAGTAAATGCTATCCACTAAAGAAGCATGGATGGCTTTAGTCCTTTTTGACTCTCTGATGTTATGGGTGTCCAAGTCACCCACTAGCAGTGTCATCTTATGCAAATGGCTTCAGTTCTTTTGAGTTGCACTTTGCCTATCTATAGACTTTGTTAAGTTATACTTGATTTGGAAGAATAATAATGTATCTGGGTTGTCTGGTACACAGTGAGTACCCAAGTAGCTTCCGTTCCTGCTCTCATCCTTCCATTCCTCTCTATTAAAGAAAATTTGTTTAGTCCCACCTCATACACATGGAATATATAATTCACTGGAATGCATCAGAGCCACTGAGATTACTTCTACCTCCCAAGGGGTGACTTCTCTCTGTCAGGTGCCACTGGCAAAGAAGTCTGATGAGAGTGCCAACTGTCGATTCTAACTGGACTTTTTCTCTCTAGCGCCACAGACTTCTATTTCCTGAAACCACCCAATCTGTCATTAACCATTCTCTGAGACATACGAATAACAAGCTTAAGGTTTTGAAGACTATATAAATATTTACAAGGCATACAATTCCATTTTCCTTGTCCCTAAAAGAGCTTTAATTCTACAATACAACTTTCTCATGGCATTTATCTAAAAATAACTGCAAAATAGCCAAGAAATATTTCATTAAGACAGAAAATTTTCAATTATAGAGTCTACTTAGAATTATTAACTTGGAAAATAAAACCAACCATTAAAGTCAAACAAAAAATTTAAAGTTATTTGTTCAATAGACTTTTTTTTTTTTTTTTTGAGACAAGGTTTCTCTGTAGCTTTGGTGACTGTCCTGGAACTAGCTCTTGTAGACCAGGCTGGCCTCAAACTCACAGAGATCCGCCTGGCTCTGCCTCCCAAGTGCTGGGATTAAAGGCGTGCGCCACCACCGCCCGGCTGTTCAACAGATTCTTAAAATACTCATTTTAAAATATTCATTTCTATTTTTTGTTTTAGTAAAATAGAAGGTAAACATAGGTTTGAGACTTGCTCAGACCGCCTGTTGAAAAACTCCTAAAAAAATAAAAACAAGTAATTTATTCTAAATCATAAGAGCTGTAAAATAAAGATTCAAATAGAGGTCTTTATGGCATAACTTGTGATGCTTCTTGTACACTTACATAGACTCACAGGAGTGCAAATAGATCACACATTCCAGTCATTCAAATCTCACTAAAAGCAGTGGCAGGGGCAACACAAGAAAATAAGCAAAACTTGTAAGGCTGAGTTTGCCTATGCTGATGCATTTTAATTAAGGAAATCTATAGGTCACCCATGGGTTGAATAAGATGAAATGAATATATATAGTTTACTATTGTAGTGAAGAAAGAAGAAAGGGAACAAGTAAAAAGGTTTCAGTAGTAAGTTCTGCACGAGGCCCAAATAACAAAAGACAGGTCTAATTCAGTTATTCAAACATAAGCAGAAGAAACTTACCAGAATTACAGGATACCTGTTGTGGGGGTGGGGGTGGCTGATGTGCTAATGTCTGATGCTGATGGTTTGGATGATGCTGTATGTGCTGATGTGGAGAGGGGTGCTGGGAATGAGGCGGCTGGAGCTGGCTGTGTTGCTGTGGGTGTGATGCTGGGTGCTGGGGACGCTGTGGGTGTTGTGGTAAACCATGCGGTCGATGGGATGTGTGTGGAGAGGGCTGTGTGTGCATTTGGGGGTGGGACAGTGAGACCTGTGCAACCGAATTACTGCCTGTGGCATTGAGGCCACTGTGACTGTTGGGCAGGCTGCTTTGGTTACTGTGTGGGTGAGAGCTCACTGTACTGCTAGGAGAGTGCTGATAGGAACATGAAGTGTGGGGCTGCTGGGAAGATTCGGAAGGGATGCTCATCAAACCTAAAACAGAATAAGAGCATTCACGGTTAGATTTCCTTCTATCTTATGACACTTGCAGTAGAATTATTTACAAAACAAGCCATTCATATGTAAGAAAGCAATACATAAACACACATGCACTCATGTACACACATACACAGTTTAAAACTGCCATAAACAAACCCACAAACATGGTGATAAACTCCAGGGGCTTCTCAGTGCTATGCTAGTCAGAATGAAAAGAAAACCCATGTATTCTTGTGGTGTAACTACTACCACTCCAACATCCCATATGCCACAGATGTGGTGTGAGAATTCTTCAGCATAGTGCTCTAGGACACCTTCGTAATCAAGTCAACTATGCATACAAGTTGAAATGAATGTGTCATTCCTTTGCCACAACATAAATATACACAGAAATCAGTAAGCCACAAGAGGTATAATAAATCTTACCCAAACCTCATTGTAACTGTTCTAAAATTAAGCAAGTCTAACACCTAGTCTGTGTTAAGTTAAAACATCTATATTACCAAAAAGAAGCTCACCTTGTTGACTGAGTGACTGCTCAAAAACTGACTTATAAAGACTCCGAAATGAGGCACTGAGATCTTCAAAATTGTATTCTGTGAAAAGCAGTTGTTTATCTCGTTCTGGAAGATTATACTGTGGCTGCTGCTGAGGCGTTAATGACTGAGAGACTGGTTCTGGATGATTAGTCACCTAATAAAAGACAACAATGAATATAATGGCTTGACATTAGTGTCAACCCGAAATTCAGTCAATCACCTCAGCCTATGGCTTTCCCATCTTTTAACCAGGCACACCTTTGAAGGGTCATAGGAAAATCACTGGCACGGATCTTGAGGAACCACAGAAATCCAATCTAGCTTCCACTTGCACAAGCAAGACAGTAAGTTCAAAGAAATTCAATGACTTTTGTGAAGACAATGCAAGTGAGAGACAAGCTGAGACTGGAATTCTCCCTGTCTCTCTGCATCGTGATTTCCACAGATTGCACTATACTATAAAGCTACCAAATCCTGCTTCCATCTCTCTGTATCATCTTCATGTAAATTCAAATACCACCAGCAGACATAGGACACTGACCAAAACAGCATTCATCGATTTTAGAAGGAACTGAAGGGAACATGAATGGAAGAGATAAACAATACAGAAGACTGGAAGGCCTGTCCAGCATGTGCAATACCCCGACAACAATCCTAATACTAACTCTTGTCCCTCTAAAGAAACCCAAACAATGACTCCCAAATCTGCAAACCCAAAGGAGATCCTGAGTTATACAGATAGCATAGATATACCACCAAGACCTCAAAAAATAAGAAGCATTGAGTGTATGTTAAGTTTAAAAGGCACATTTGGTTCATTTATGCTTGGCTGCATGCCATGTCATGTATGCAATCATGAGCCCCTTGAATCCTAGCAGGCCTAGGATAATATGGAGAGTGCAGGGAAGCTCAGAGGTCATTTAGTCTGGTATATACAACTGTGAACAAGAATTAACTCTGGAAACTGTACAACCTGAAGTGAGATTTTTTTAAAAATAACTACATACCTTTTATTTTTTTTGCTAGAGATGGAACCCAAGGTTCTACATATGCTAGGCAAATGCTCTGCCAATGAGTTACATCTACAGCCCTTTATCAACTGTATTTTTGAAGGATTCTACCAAAAAGTGATAAACTACCATTTGTTTAGTGTTCTGTAATTTAAGGTCTGTATATTTACTAAAAATTTAGTTATTCAAAATGATGCTCATATGAAATTTGCAATAATAAGGAAAATATTAATTTTTTCTTTGGTTTTTCTAATTCTAGTTCCAAGAGATCTAAAGACCTCCACATGCATATCCACAGACACATATGAATACAAAATATCCATACACATAAGATAAAAATAAATAAGCCTCTTTAAACTTTAATTTTTTTTTTAAATGAAGAGGAATGACTCCATCAGCTGCATCCTGGTAACCTTACACATGACCACACAAATTATAAAGGAAAGGACCAAGGGCAGAATTTTAATGTCATACTCTGATAATTCCCAAACATGACAAGAAGTGGTTTTGTGAAGGGTGCCTTATCTTGTGAGTTAACCATGGGGCAGCTTCTCATTGGTCTCCCTGGCTCAGTGAGGGACAGGTTTGTCTTGACTCCCAAAATGGCTATTACTGCAAGATATAAAACTATTCAACTGCCATATAAAATCCATTGCTCCACTAGAGAACCCATTATTCATGCTGTCTGCACATGGATAGGGACAGTCTGGTTTGATATTGCCATGTGAGACGTAGGAACTGACATCATTCTGATCTGCTTACACTGCACAGTATTACTTACCTATAATTATACACTTTTAAGTTTTATGCAGATTTTTTTGTTTTGTTTTAATCAGACAAGGTTTCTGTGTGGAGTCCTGGCTATCCTAAAACTCACTCTGTAGACCAGGCTGTCTAAAATTCACAGAGATCTGTCTGTCTCTGCCTCCCAAGTACTGGGATTAAAAATGTGCAACACCACTGCCTGGTCCTTTATGTAGATTCTTAAACTAATCTATGTAAGTAATAAAACTGCTTAATCACGTATAAATTATCTTCTAATGCTACAGACTTGTACCACAGAGCACTGTCCACTGTTGCTAAGAAATATCTGACTGACACTTTGTTGGATTTTTGCTGTTGTTTTTGGTTTTTCAAAGCAGAGTTTCTCCATGTGGTCCTGGCTGTCCTGGAACTCACACTGTAACCCAGGCTGGCCTTAGACCGAAGAGATCCATCTGCTTCTGCTGGTATTAAAGGTGTATGCCACCACCATCTGGCAACACTTTGTTGTTAAATGAAAGCAGCAGTCTGTAATGCCTAGTTGAACAGTCTGATACTCACACAACAGGTGTGACATGCTAGTTCTTTTGTCCTCTAGTCTCAGGAATGTTGTTGCCCCTCCCCTCCCCCAACCTCCTTTTTCATAGACAAGGTCTCAGGTATCCCAGCCTGAATCTGAGCTCATTATATACCTGAGACTGGCGTTTTAGCTTCTGATCCTCCTTCCTCCACATCCCTACTACTGGGATTACAGACCAGTGCTACCTGCCCAAATTTAAGGCTTCATGCATGCTAGACGAGCACTCTATCAACGGAACTACAGTCTCAGATCCAATAAATGTTTAATGCTTACTTTTATGTTATAATACTAAGCCCTAATCTTTGATTTCTTTGGTATCAAGACACTTGACACTTAAGCAACTAAAAATCATTAAATGTTTGCTTACTAACAATCTCTTCATTTCTTTAATCACCTAAGTACAGTAGGCTCTCCACATCTGTGGGTTCCATGTCTGTGGATTCAACCAAACAGATAAAAAATATTTTGGGGGAAATTCTTTTGTTGTGTACATTATAATAGGTATTTAAGTCATTGAAAGAGGATTTAAAATAAGTGAACTGTGTAGGCCACATGCAAGTACTGCACCATTACGTACAAAGGACATGAACGTTGTGTTAGGTAGGTTTTTGTCAACTTGATACATCTGAGAAGAGGGAACCTCAATTGAAAAAGTGTCTCCATTAGACTGGCCGATGGGGCTTTTTTTTTTTTTTTTTAAAAAAAAAAAAAAAAGACTAACTACCGTAGGGGAAGGTCCTGGCCCACTGTCAGTAGTGTTACCTCTGGGCTGGTGCTCCTGGGTGCTAAAAGAAAGCAAGCTGAGCAAGCCATGAGGAGTAAGTCACTAAGCAGCACTCCTCTGTAGCTGCTACTTCAGTTCCTGCCTACTGGGTTTCTGCCTTGATTTCCTATAGTGGACTGTATGCTATAAGAAAATAAACCCTCTCTTCCCCAATTTGCTTTTGGTCATGGTATAACAACAGAAACCTAACTAGAACAAGCATTCTTTGATTTTCATACCTACTGGTGAAGAAGAGAGGCTTTGTATCTTTGTCCTGTGTGCTTTTCCTATTACAACAATGAACAGCATGTTGTATAACTCTTGGGGCCTGTACTGTTTAACAGGAAGGACTGTAACCATATCTTCCAAAAAGAACGTCTGATAACCCAAAGGTCATCTTCTTATAAGAGGTAACAAATGAGTACAAGAGTAAGAATATTTATACACAAGTCCCTCACACCATGGCTTTATTTTCCAGACTGAAATTAAAAAAAAAAAAAAATCAGACTGCTCTACTGGCTGAATTTATTAACTGAGTAGAGAGAAATACACATTTCATCTTTCTTTCACTTTATTTATATGTATGTGCTGGTATGCATACATGTGCCATGACACACATGTGGAGGCCAGAGGATAACTTGAAGGTATCGGTTCTTTCCCTGCACCATGTGGATTCTGGGGATGGAATTCACGGAGCTACCTCATTAGCCCACATCTTCATTTTTTTTTAAGCTGGCATTTAATGTATGCTTGGTTGAATTTCTGTACTAAATGAATATCTAACAAAGAAACTAACTTCATCAGGACTTACCGGTGTATAACTATGCACACTTCCAACACTGTTCAAATTAACAGACGCCAAACTCTGGTCTGAGAGACTGTTGTTAAGGCTGCTGCGTGGACTATCACTGCCGTCCTGATCAGTGTTGTACAATGCTACCTGGAATGTAAAGAAAAGCAGCAACTGAATACACAGCTCCTACAGTGAAGAGGGCTATAAAGCAGCACTACAAAACCAAAACTGACCCTACAACATAAAACAAAAAGCCAGTGGTCTTTCCTTCAGGGTCTGTGCCAATTCCAAGTTCAAATGTTAATTCCTTAATCACTACCATGAAACAATTTTCTTACTGTTCTCAATCTAAAGAGCATACCTGTCTAGAACATAAATAAAATGTAGCAGTTATAATTAGTAAATATTTAATATCAGAAGGTAATAAAAAAATCTATCATGTGTAGATATGTGTGGTCCACACATGCAAGTGTGTTCCTGTGGTGGTATTTTGTTTGTGGTCTAGCAAAAGTTTGCCTGAAAATCAGAGTGTGGAGTAAGCCACTAGCCATAGTAGCCAGGCAGTGGTGGCACACACCTTTAATCCCGGCAGTTGGGAGACAAGAGACAAAGAGATCTCTGTAAATTCAAGGCCACCCTGGTATACCTGAGACTGGTCGAGTCTAACAGAGAAACAGAGCCAGGTAGTGTGGCTCACACCTTTAATCCCAGCACTTGGGAGAGAGGTGAAGTGAAGAAGGAATATGGCTGGCAAAGAGAGGAATATAAGGCAGGAAGAGACAGGAGGTCAAGGTATTCCATCTGAGAAAGCATTCTTTCAGTCTGATGATTCATAGAGATAGGATTGCCCCTCCGGTCTGAGGTAGAGGTAAGAACTCTCTAGTGGCTGTCTGCTCTTCTCTGATCTTTCAGCTTTCACCCCCTAATATCTGACTCCGAGTTTTTATTATTAAGACAAACTAGAATTCATACTACATGTTCCCTTTTAAGAAAAATTTCAAAAGCATCACAGTGTTTCTTAAAAACCCATAAAACTATGGATATTTGATATTTTTAATTGGCATATATGACATACTGAAAACTGTAACAACTTATAATTAACTCACTTAAATAGGCATTAACCCAATTTACATGCTAACATTAAAATTTTCATTCACTGGAAGTAAAATGAAAAGAGCGATGTTCTACATCTTTGTAACTTCTTGGTGTCTGACTTGATAGCAAACGCCTAGCTTCTCATTAGCTGCTTCAACAAGCAGTCATAGTTGATGTGCTGCTTTAAGTGCAAGCACAAACAGCATTAATGAACTCATGTAACTATGGATAATCTTTGACACATCAAAACATGCCACATATCAAGTTTTAAAAAACTGAAGTTGAGCCGGGCGGTGGTGGCGCACGCCTTTAATCCCAGCACTTGGGAGGCAGAGGTAGGAGGATCTCTGTGAGTTCGAGACCAGCCTGGTTTACAAGAGCTAGTTCCAGGACAGGCTCCAAAACCACAGAGAAACCCTGTCTCGAAAAACCAAAAAAAAAAAAAAAAAAAACCTGAAGTTGAAATATGGAATTAGAAAACATGGCATCAAATTTTTTTTTTTTTTTTTTTTTTTTTAAATATTTTTTTATTATGTAAAAAATATTCTGTGTGCATGCCCAAAGACCAGAAGAGGGCGCCAGACCTCTCTACAGATGGCTGTGAGCCACCATGTGGTTGCTGGGAATTGAACTCAGGACCTTTGGAAGAGCAGGCAACGCTCTTAACCACTGAGCCATCTCTCCAGCCCCCGGCATCAAATTTTTTATACTCAGTCAAATCTGTTCTACCTTGAACTTCGAAATAATGCAAATTATTATCTATATGTAATGTTATAACATCTGGAATACAATTTTTTAAATCATCTTCTAAGTGTTGACATATTTCACTATCACATCTGTTAACACCACCCCAATCCCATTAGAAACGGAGATATCTTAGCAGTGAGAAGGTGGCAGACTCACTGTAGTGGAGTCCCCTAAACTTCAAGGTCTTTCATTTGAAAGCTTGGATTTTACCTTAAGAATCAATCAATACTGATTGTTTTTCCTGAAGTAGCAGCATTGCTATGTTCATTTGTAAAATATTATTTGCCAACACTTAAACTAAATAATCTGTTACAATTGTTCTTCCAAATGAAAACAGAAATCCATGAACATGACAACTCCCAACTCAACCACACACATGCTTTTTTTTAAATACTCATTGTACTCAGTAAAGTATTTCTGCATTCTCCCCCACGGAATGCTAAACATGCATGTGCTCCATGGGAACAAAATTCAGTACAACTATTTTTCCTGCTATACCAAAGTAAACCTGGTTTTAAGTTTTGTTTAGCTTGAGATCTGTGGCAGTGGAGAATATAAAGACCTACTAGTACGGAGGGTGCTGTTACCTCAATTAGGCTAAAATGCAGTAGACTAATGTTATCAGCCACTGGTTTGGGCACACCAGTGAACAACAAATACAAAAACAACAAGTATGTTATTATGAAGCCAGCTCTGACGTCAATGGACTCATGACAAAGGACTGAGTTACTTGGACATCCAGAGCTGACATCACCTCACTGTTTTCCCCAAACCTTGCTGGTGCTCCTCCTCACCATCCATGTCAGTGGCCTCATCTGTTCTACAATATGGCCCATCTACAACTACTGATAGGTTTTTTGTTTGTTTGTTTGTTTTTTAAGACAAGGTTTCTCTGTAGCTTTGGAGCTTGTCCTGGAAATAGCTCTTGTAGACCAGGCTAGCCTCAAACTCACAGAGATCCATCCACCTGCCTCTGCCTCCTGAGTGCTGGTATTAAAGGCATGAGCCATCCCCCCCCCCCCGACAACCTGACATGTTTTTCTATTTTAGAATTATTTATAATTACTCCTTCACAATGCCTTGTTTCCTATTGCGTTATCTGCTCAAAATATTATTGCTTTCCTCCTATTAAAAATATTTTATCTGACTGAGAACTTTATCTTTTATAATTTAGACTTCAGAGCTATGTAAAATTGATTTTTCTACACAGAAGACGATTTTCCCTTGTACATTTAATGAAGACATTGCTGGATTTATTTAAAGAGTCTATATCTATTCTTATGTTAGTACCACAATTTCATTTATAGTAGGCATTCTCTTGCTTAATATTTGGAAGAACAAATTCTCCTTTAAGTTTGTGTGTACAGACTAGAGTACCTCAGGTGCCAACATCAGCAATGTTATCTACTTCTTTGTGACAGTGATTCTCACTGACTTAGTTTATCAATTAAGCCAGACTCGCTGGCCACTGAGCCAAGAATCCTCCCTTTCTCCCCATCTTCAGTGGAGGGTTACAATGTATATCACCACGTCCAGCATCTTTACAAGGGTTCTAGGATTCACCCAGGCACTCATGTTTGTAAGGTTCAGTAGTATGAATATGAAATGCCCCCCTCCAGACTCACATATTTAGCACTTGGTCCCTGGCTGGTGGTGCCATTTGGGAAGGTTGTGAGGCCTTCAGGGATTGTCAACAGTGCCACACCACTTTCTGCTTTCTGACTGCTGATGCAATGTGACCAGCTTGGCCTCTGCTGCCACGACATCCCCGCATGAGTGCAAATCCTTCCTTAAATTTTTTTCTAGTCAGGTACTCTGTCACACGAATGAGCAAGTACTATAATATAAGAGGCAACTGCCTTACCAACTGAGCTGTTCCCTAGGCCCATATTTTCTTTTTGGCCATTTGGCTTCCCACATTCTCAATCTGTCTCGTCCTTCCGTCAGTCCTTCCATCCATCCATCCGCTCTCCCTCCCTCCCTCTCTAAAAGCACATCAGGATTTTGACTGACATCACATCAGTATCAACTGGGAAAAACTGACTTCTTTACAATAGTCATCTACATAAAGATTGCATGTTTAGTTATACCTTTCTTTTCTGTCAATAATAATTTAAAATTTCATGTATAATTCATCTTTTATTTAATTCTAGGTACTTGGCATAGTTTAATGCTAATTTAAATGTCTCCCTTAAAATATCCTGAGCCACTGAGATATCTCAATGGAAAAATTATACGTAGGCCAAGTATAATGACCTAATTTTAAGCTCTAGAACTCTCATGGTGGGAGGAGAAAACTCCAGAAAGTTGTCCTCTGACCTCCACACATGCGCAATGGTCTGTGCGTCCATCTTCCTTCCCACAGTTAATTAACATACATTTTTTTAAAATTCTATCTGTGGATAGTTATAGAAATACAACTGATTTCTAAGATCAAATACTGGTCTACTATCAAGAGGGTTTACAAATTTACATCTTAAAACACTATCACTTTATCTGTACATGCTTGAGTTTTCTATGTAAACAATCAAGTTATCCATGAATGACAACTCGACAGCTTCTTTTATCTCCCCATGTGTCTACATAATATCTTCAACATGTCTTTTAGCTTCTCTGTGAACAGCATTCATAACAGTCTTAATGATCGTTCCTAGACTAGTTGTACCATCCATGTTATTTCAGGTCTGACTGAAATTCTCCACATTACTGGATGTTTTCTTCCTTCCTACTTCTCTGCCTGGTCCCTTCTTTTGTGAGACCAGTGCTGGCCTGCAGGTATTGGGTATCTAAGAAAGAAATGCAAAAACTGCGACTTCTTAGACATCATATGACTTAGTCCTAACATTATTTCTTCCTGGGTCCTAATAACTTCAGCTGTCCATGGTTAGGCCCTCGGCATCTTTTAGACTACTGCAAAAGCTGTAGTAGAGATTTCCAATTTCAGATCATATACTTCACCAGAAAATTTTCAGTTTAGCTGCACATCATTATAGAGTTGCTACTAAGATGTACAGATGTCTAGGCCCTATTCACAAAGACAGTAATCAAACTGTTAGGATATCACAGAACTCCATCACTACCAGGAAACACACAAACACTTCCTTCCCAAGTGACTGTGATCATTCCACAGTTGCCATATGGAAAGAAAAATAATTATACTTCTACTCTAAGTGTCCTTTCAAAATTAAAATCTGATTATGTCACAAATAAAACCTTGATAATCTTTACCTTCCTATAAACAAATCCCATAGGTACACGATATAAAATTTGTACTTACATATGTGAATAAGAAAAATCAAAGACTGAAAAGCAGAAAACAGTGCAGACACAGCTAGGAAGAGAAGAGGGCAAAAGCTCCAGGGACAAGGTAAAAGCAAGAGTGAGGAATGTAAACACGAATAACAAAGGTGCGAGGTCTCAAGACTCCATGGTTCACAGGAAGAGCCAACTCATGAAGCTCCCAACACACGTGAAGACTTCTGACAGAGAACTGTCTTGGAAGAAGAGGCATTTGTACTCCATTGTGTATCTAGCCGCCAATATCACCAAAAATACAGCAGACTACCAAATGTGATTTCTGGGTTTATTTCTAGACTTGGATATGACAAAAACAGGCTGACAACCATTACAAAATCTCTATGCGGTTGTTAGAATTATGCAAATTGCTTGTTTTATGGGATTCTGTTGATGCCTATTATGTTGATTCTAGTAGAATCATCTGAGAGATAGGCCTGAACACACCCATGAGGGATTATCTTGATTACTTTAACTGCTGTGGAAGGACCCGTCTTAGCTGTGGGGAAGACCATACCTTGGGTTAAGACCCTGGACTATAGGGGGCTGGAGAGATGGCTCAGTGCTTAGGGGCACTGCCTGCTCTTCCAAAAGTCCCGAGTTCAGTTCCCAGCAACCACATGGTGGCTCACAACCATCTGTAATGAGGTCTGGTGCCCTCTTCTGGCCTGCAGGCATACACACAGACAGAACATTGTGTACATAATAAATAATTTTAAAAAAAAAAAAAAGACCCTGGACTATATAAAAATGGAGAAATCAAGCTAAGTACTGGCATTCATCACTCTGTACCTGGGTTCCCAACATGATGGACTGTACTCTTAAATTGTGAGTCAGGATAAGCCCTTTCTCCCTCAAATTATTTATCAGAGTACTTTATAAAATCAACAAGAAAAGAAACTGAGAAGAAAATTTCATAAAATTCGACAATTATTTGCTTCAACTACATATTTGGAAAACCAATCAAATTTTCAAAACAAATTGATAAAACATCTGAATATCACCATACACAACTCTATTGTCAATATAAAAGTAAACTAAATATATTACTCAAAGACATTTAGAAATGTTGAAAAAGTGGAATTACTTTGTTAGTCACAGTGTTGATTGCCAGAGTTGGAGAGGCACTTCCCGAAATAATACACTCCATTCCCAAAGAATCTGAATCTATGCTATATGGAGTTGAGGCCTAAAATACAAGAACAAAATAAACAATTATTAGCTCGTATATCCAACAGTTTGACACAGTTTGAAAGGGATTTTGTCAAAATCTCCAACATCTAGTTTTGTGTTTTTTAAATATGAAAATGAGTATCTATTAAAATCCCTTCCAAATTCTTACTATATTATGAAATTCTACTGACCTATTTCTATCAAGTCTACTGGTACAGCTACCCCCTTACAACTTCAGTGAGTCTCATGATAGGGAAGTGTAGGGTGGAGCTGGCTCCTAAGAACCTTCTTCACTTCTCCTTTTCAGCCAGTTATCTATCTACTCATAGCTGCAGGCTTGGAACTACCTCTCCCAGGCTTATCTGCAGTTAGCTGCAGCCCTGTGACTACGTCAGTGGTCAATGAAATGTGAGGAAAACATGAAATGTCTGCGGCTTTTTTTGAAAGAAGCTTGCTTGCCTGCAATCTCTTTCCCTTATATTATGCACTGGAACATACATATGATAGGACTAGTCTTGTTTATCCTGAAAGCTGAGTTAGGCAACAACAAAGAAACACTGGAAAAACAAGATTAGAAAGAATCTGGGCATCTGAATGATAGCAGAGCAACAGGACTCTGTGTCCCTCTGACCCAATCTACACTTCTGCCTTCACCTGAGAAATATATATATAGTTTAAGCCTCTCTGGTATAATATTATTGCTATTGCTTGCACATAAAACAAAAAAACAATATCGTAAGTAATATGTCCTATGTACTGTTAAACATAAGGTTCCAAAACATCACACAATGTTGCCTGTTTTTAAAGTGTCTCAAAAATTCAACATCAATGTTAAAAGTTTAAGAAAAAGAAATAAATAACTTGTAACCATGGTGCCAATTTCTCTGGATATAACTCTGACCTTCACATGCCATAACTGAGCAAGACTCTTAAATGCTCATACTTGGAGCTAGTTTCATCATTTAGTAACAGTAATTGTGGGCTTGCATGAGGTCCAAGGCTCTGGATTCATCCTACCCCCAAGAAAGCAAGAATCCCTAAAGAAAAATTAATCTACAGATGTCCATCTACGATTAAGATGTTAGAATGAAAGAGATATTAAAACGGCTATTAATATGCTCATGAAATAAAGAACATTTGAACAAAAATAAGGAAAAGCTCATGAAGAATTAAAAACACAAAAATGAATAAAATAAAAACTAGGTAAATACCATTTGTGAAAGAAACAGTGGCACTGGCTTTATATAAGAATGGAAAAGGAGGGGCTGGAGAGATGGCTCAGAGGGTAAGAATACAGGCTGCTCTTCCAGAGGTCCCGAGTTCAATTCCCAGCAACCACATGGTGGCTCACAACCATCTGTAATAAGAGGTGGTGCCTTCCTTGCCAGCAGTACATTGTATGCTTAGGAAATAAATAAAATCTTAAAAAAAAAAAAGAATGGAAAAGAAAGAGGAAAGAATTAGTAAACTAAAAGGTTTATCAATAAGAACAATCTAACCTGAACAAGAACTAGAGAAAACAGAGCTTCAGAAATTTGTATGACTTGCAAAAGGTCTCATCAGAGAATTCCCTCAATATCAGAACCAATAAGTGCCATTTTTTATAAAGTAGGATGCAACAATATTAAGAACCAGCAGTTTTTCTATTCTCCAATAATGAATTTGCACATACTCATGAAACCAACCAAATTCATAAGAGCTCCCCACCAAAATCTAATATCCAAGCTCATCAAATTGAAACACTTTTACATGGAAAATGACAAAGAACTTTAGAAAGAAACAGAAGGAAAACACTAAAATGGCAGAAAGGCCTTTCACATATATTAAGTGAGAACACTTAAAATGGTCACACTACCTAAGGTAAATTATAAATTCAAGACAATACTCAAAATACAAGTGCATTCTTCACAGAACCAGGAAAACCAACCAACCTACACTCATATAGAAGGGGAGATAAACAAAAACTACAAAACAAACAAACAAAAAACAAAGCCAATTTTGAACAAAAAGAGCAAAGCTACAAGCCGGGCGGTGATGGCGCACGCCTTTAATCCCAGCACTTGGGAGGCAGAGGCAGGCAGATCTCTGTGAGTTCGAGACCAGCCTGGTCTACAGAGCTAGTTCCAGGACAGGCTCCAAAACCACAGAGAAACCCTGTCTCTCCAAAACCACAGAGAAACCCTGTCTCGAAAAACCAAAACAAAACAAAAAAAAAAAAAAATAGCAAAGCTACAGGTATTACAACATCTGTTTTCATATATAACAACAGAGCCACAGTAACAAAACCAGCACAATACCAATATAAAAACAGACAGACATTTAGGTTAATGGACCAGACAACCCAGAAATAAATTCCCTCATTCTCAGTGTGCTGGATTTTTTCATCAGCTTGATACAAGCTTGGGTCACATGGGAAGAAGAAACCTCTGTTGATAAAATGCCCCCTATCAGACAGGCCTACAGGTGTGCCTGTAGGCATTTTTCTTGATTAATGATTGATGAGGGGGTCCAGCCCACTGTGGGCAGTGCCACCACTGGGCAAGTGGCCTCCAGGTGGTGTAGGAGTTCCTTCTGTATTGTGTTGCTTTCATTGGTTGAATAAAGAAACTGCCTTGGCTTTTGCTAGGGCAAAACTTAGATAGGCAGGGAAAAGAGAACAGGATGCTGGGAAGAAGGGCAGTATGGCAGACGCCATGAAGCTCCAGCCTGAGACTGACATTGGTTAGGATTTTTCCTGGTAAGCCACGACCTCGTGGTGTTAAACAGATTGATAGAAATGGGTTAGATCAGGATGTAAGAGTTGGCCATGAAGAGGCTAGATATAATGGGCCAGGCAGTAATTTAATTAATACAATTCTGTGTGGTTATTTTGGGTGTAAGCTAGCCAGGCAGGACAAAACAAAAGGACTCGCTCTCCTTACAACACCCAGGTACATAAAAAAAAAAAAAAAAAAAAAGCCATTTAAGCAAGCTACAGAAAACAAGCTAGCTAGCAGCATTCCTCTTTTGTTTCTACTTGAGTTCTTGCCTTGGCTTTTCAATAATGGACTAAAATGGAGAGTGTGAAACTAGTAAAACCTTTCCTCTACAAATTGCTTTTGGTCATGGTCTTTTATCAAAACAATAGAATGCAAACTCGGACACATAGCTACCCGACTCTAATCAAAGGTGCCAAGTACATACACCAGACCAACTATAGCTTCTTAACAAAAGATGCCGGAGGAAACTAGATAATCATATGCACTGAAACTGAAGACCAACAAACATCAACTTAGAATGGGTCAAAGGCCTTAAAGTAAGACCTAAAACTGAAAACTCCAGAAGGAAATCATAGGGTAAATGTTTTAAGACAGTGACATAGCCAATGATTTTCTGGATAGAACTATAGAAGCACATTTCATTAAGAAATGAAATCACATCAAACTAAAAGACTTCTGTATATAGCAAGCAGAATATCAACGAGACATTCTATACAACAGAAGATGTCAGTTGTTTATCTGATGAGGGCTAGCATCTAAAAAACTAGTCCAATTAAAAGGTGATAAATGTTCTAAAAATAAGCTAAAAAAAAATCTATGAAAAAGTCAGGCATGGTGGGGCACAGCTTTAATCCCAATGTTCCCAACACTGGGTGAGGCAGATGGCAGGAGAATCTGTTAATTCAAGGTCATCCTGGTCTACATAGCAATCTCTAGGGTAGAGTCAAAAACAAAACAAAAAGAATACATAAAAACAAATGAATATGATTAAAAATGAAAAATGCACATTAAATCTATAAAATGTTACTAAAAATCTTACTCCACTCAGAACAAAGAAAAATGCTGATAAGATGTGATAACAAAGAAATGCTCATACACTGTTAGCAGCAGGTAACTAAAGTCATTACAGGAATCAGTATGAAGTTTCCTTAGAAATTAAAATTAGGGGCTAGAGAGTCGACTCAGTCATTAAGAGCACTTGTTGTCCTTCCAGAGGGCCAGGGTTTGGTTCCCAGTACCCACATGGTAGTTTACAACTGTGGTCTGCAAGTCTAAGCTCAAAGGGATCCAATGTCCTCTTCCAACCTCTGTGAGTACCAGGCACACATTTGGTGCAGACGTACATGCAGGCAAAATACTCAGGCAGATAAAATAAATTCAGAATCACATCACTCAGCTTTCCTACTCTGTGGTATACAACAATGAAAGACAACACTCTCTATTCACCCATATATATCAGAACTATTCTTAGCTAAGAGATGCGGTGTAGGACAAGGGTCTGTATTCTGTCAATTATATTTTAAATAAACGTTGATTGGCCAGAAGCCAGGCAGGAAGCACAGGTGAGACAACCAGACAGGTAGACAGGAACAGGAGAATTCTGGGAAGAGGAAAGCTTGGTCCACAGTCCTGACCCAGCCACAGAAGAAATAAGATGTGACTGCTTCGCTGAATAAAGTACCGAGCCACGCAGCTAGCACAGACAAGAATAATGGGCTAATATAAGTTATAAGAGTTAATAAGAAGCCTGAGCTAATGGGCCAATCAGTTTATAACTAGTGTAGACCTCTGTTGATTTCTTTGGGACTTAACAATTGCGGGAACCGGGCAGGGCAGAAACTCAGACAACAGAGATGGCCATCAGTAGTTGTAGATAAATGTAGTGTGCATTAAGTGTGCATATGTACAAGTATGTATATATTAATACACACACAAAATGGAATATCTTTCAACCATGAAGAATGAGATCTTGCCATTTGCAGGAAATGAAATGAAGACATTTCATGAAATAAAGCAGAGAAAGACAAGTATAATGTTTACATATTCTCGTATGTGGAAACTAAAACAAACCCTTCCTTAAGTTGTTTTTGCAATCTCAAAGAGTGAAAAAATACTGACGACTGAGTAGAAGGCTGTGGGAACCCACGTGTGACTCAGGTTTCCATCTGGAGTCATTTCTGACTTAAAGAAATCACTTGAGTTCAAGCTTGCCTGCTCTACTTTTTCCTATAACCTTGAGGGCTATGAGAGACTTCTGATTTAGTCCCACGAGAAAAGAACACTCTTATCTAGTAGACAGTATACTGCTGATGACAAACCTCAGGAACATCAAATAGAAATTAAGGCTGCTTGCAGCAAGCACGTGTTGGAAAGGAGGCTGCTCACTCAAGGACAGGAATGTTTTTTTGGTTAGATACTGACTGACCGTCTGTGCTGTGCTTTGTTCTGCTTTTGTATATAAGCAAGTTCTGAAATAAACTCTGGGCTGTTTGGATGCTTTGGCATGACCAGACAGAGTTCCTGATTCTATCCTGTCTTCTGCTTCTTCTGACTTTTCTTTGGCCTCAAGGGCTCCTACAGATGGTGCCCAACGTGGGGCCTTCTGGGGAAGGGTGTCTTCATAGGGACACCTCAGATTCCAAGGGCGCTCAGAGGTGTGGTTAAGTATATCCAGGGAGTATCAGCAGTTGTGCAGTGTAAATATAAAAAACTAAGCGTGCAGTGTAAATACAAAACAGAGGTTAGCTGTGATATATATATATATATATATATACACAAATAAAAAGTAGCTCAAGTATAATTGTAAAATAAGAAGTAATTTGTACATAAGTGTAAAAAAAGTATATGGTCCGAGAAAACAGCAAACGGCTGCTTATACATTTACTTATAGATACTTTAAAGGTTAAGGGTACTAAGGAAGGACAACAGCAATTGCTTTAGTTTTTGAAATGTGTAAAGGATGTGTGTCCCTGTTTCCCTGGAGAAGGGAGTATGAATCTAGAAATTTAAAAAGGTGTGTGTAAATGAATGAGCCTGTCTGTTTTTGTCTAGTGACCTTCTTTGTTATCCTGGAAGAGATGAGGCAGGCAGCCTCTGCCTCTAGCCTCCTGTATGTTTTTACTGGATCAATTCCAGGACTTTGGGTCACAAAAGACAAACTTCTTTAAGGAGAGGAACAGCAAGGGCCACCACCTTCCTTCTTTGTTCTCTGGCCCACACACAGGTGGGTGGAGATACTACAAGGAGACATGTGCATGTGTATGGGTTGTAGAGAATTGACTGCTTGCAGTTGAAAAACTGTATGGTTGTGAAACAGGAAATATTTGATTGTGGCCGGAGAAGTTAACAAAAAAAATATTTTTCCAGGGAATACTGGTAGTCAAGGACACTGTGCCCATCAGCGCGGCTCCCCATATTTCTTTCCTAAGCCAAGTTCTTCTTCATTGTGACAACACTCAAGGTCTCTTCTGCTGGCCAGCAGTTTCTCATATTAACCCTTCTCTGTCTTGATACTGCTTAAAAAAATGTTGAGCTATACCAACCTGTGTACTTTGGAAAGTGCTGTCTTTAAAGTAAAAGTTAAGGATGCATTATGTTTGGGGAAAATTATGCTTTTGTTTTCACAGAAAAAAATTATAGGTTTTAATCATTTAGATCCAATGGGTTACAAATACTTATCTTTAAAGAAATTTGGGTACAAATTATTACTGATTAAGATAAAAAACCCTGCTAGTTTCAAGTTTCACATTAGTACAGGTTTTTATATGTTAATGCAAAATTAAATTATTCTTATTGTGATTCATACATATATATCATGTATTTTGGCTCTTGTTTAAAATGTATCTATGCAATGTTCTGGATTGCTGGAAGAATTCACGAGGTGACACTGATGGAGATTTGCATTTTGTCTCTCTCCTGGTCTTGGGACTCTTCCTCTTCTTTAATTATTAAAAATATTAGTACACAAGTTTCAAATAAGTCCATATATTTAACTTCTGGTCCCAGTTTGTATCTGTTTCATCAGGTTTCCACTTGGCTAACAAACACAACCAATCATCTCATACACTATCAACTCATGATTTATGTAGACAATGGAAATATCACTGTAAACAACACTAGTCAATACAATTTAAAAAAAAAAAACCTAGCTGGTATGGCTGAAAAGAATAAAGACAAAGGGACAGGAAAAAATATAAAGAAATAATGACTAACACTTCCAACGTGAGCAAAAGACAAATCTGAAAATTTAAGCAGCTCAGTAAACCATGATAAGAACAGACAAAAGTAGAAAAAAAATAATAGATATATCTATCTGATTCTGGAAAATAAACATAGAAAACATCTAAAGAAAAATAATAAATTACATATGGAGGGACTATTAATAAGAAAATGACAAGAGTTTCTCATCAGAAACGACAGAGAATCACAGTGGAAAAAAAATCTCAATACTCCAGCAAATCAAAGTAAGCCAATCTATAATGTAAGTATTCAAGATGCAACACATTGGTGATGATGTGATTTGATGTAGTGAATCCCAGTGCTTAAGAGGCTGATGCAAGGACTCCAGAGTCAAGGCTACAAAGCAAGACTCTATCTCAGCACATCCACACAGTAAGAGCACACATACACTACTCGTGTGATAAAAATACAGCTATTCCTTTCAGAGATGGGGGAGGGGAGTGGATTTATTGGTAAAAAGACATACCTAAAAGTTCTTTTGGCCAAAAGTAAACTATAACATACAGAAAACTTGGGTCTTTGATGTATACATTAAAGCACCAGAGGACTGGCCTTTCGCTCAATGCAGTAATTCATCAAAGCACCAGAAACGGAAGATGATACAAAAGAGTAATATTTTCTTCTTAAATTTTAAGTCATGTATTCATGTATTCAAGGCTAAAATCATAGGTCTTTTCAAGAATTGTCACCGTATACAGATAATATATTACAATAAGGAAGATTCAAGGTGAGGAAAGTAGCAAAGACGCCCACATGGAAAAAGCACAATACTAACTCTAAGCAGACTGTGAATGTGAAATTATATATTTACATAAATAAAATATATATAACCAGATATAGTTTAAAAGTCAACAAGTAAATTAGCACAGAATACTAAAATATATCTAAACGAAAATAGTAATTCAAACACAATCATACTATAGATTTATACTAACCAAACAAATTAAATGTTAAAAAAATGTTTCAGTAAAAAAGCAGCAAATGTCAAATAGAAACAAGAGAGCAAGACTCAGTGTGGCTTACAAGTACAACTTCTAACATAGACAGAGGAAAAAAAATAATTGGAAGGAAAGGAAAACGATCAGTGTTTGTAGATTATGTAATTATTTAGAGAGCATTCCAGGTCATTTAAAATGATAATTACAAATATCAAGATTGTAGGACAGAAGGCAGGCAGGGAGGGAGGGAGGGAGGAAGGGAAGGAGGGATGGAGGGAAGACAGGAAAGAGGGAAGGAGGGAGGGGAAGAATGGGAAAAATCAAATTTATATGCTTGCAAAGCAACTGGAGAATGTTTAAAACTCAATTTATAATAGCATTATGAAACAAAATATTCAGGATTAAGTCCAACTAGAAATATGCAAGTCCTTTATGCTGAAAACTAAAATCCATCCAAAGGTTGGAATAAATATCAAGATACACTTTTTCCCCCCAGATTAGTGGCAGCCTGAGAAGAAAAATTTATGGAAATAATGAGAAAGTTTCATTTAACATTTCACAAGTAGTGAGGTACCAAAATATTCAAGTTATAAAACTTTATGCATTGAATTGTACACAAACTAACTCTCTTGATAGTGTTATATATTTAAAAAAATCCTATGCAGTTGTTAAAATGAGTCTCATGTATATGAAACCTTCCCCTACGTAAAGGATTTCTGTTTTAAAACCCTCAGGCAGTGGTAGTCCATACCTTTAATCCCAAAGCTCAAGATATCTGTGAGTTCGAGATAAGCTTGGTCTATGGAGTGAGTTCTAGGACAGGCTCCAAAGCTACACAGAAAAACCATGTCTCAAAAAAACCAAAAGAAAGAAAGGAAAAAAAAAAAAACCTTTTATCTTTTTTTTAAATACATCCTTACTCTTTCTCTGACTCAACTGAGAAACTGTGTCACAAATAATAGCATGACCACCTTATAAACAGCCAAATATAGACTATCTTCTAGAAGAACATCTTCTTGGGCCAGCGGGATGGCTCATCAGGTAAAAAGCACTTACTGCACAAACCTGATTACCTGACTTAATCCCCAGACTCTGCAGTAGGACAGAACAAATCCCAAAATTTGTCTTCTAACGTACACACACATACCACAGCACATATGTGCCTGCTCCTATACTTGTGTGCCTCACCCCCCATACATACATGCAAAATAATGAATAAAATTAAGTGATTTTAAAATTATTATCCCTTTTCTAATTATCTGTCCACCTTCCAGTTCTTGTCTTAATTCAATGTAAATGATTCCTAACTGTACACAACTTAGTTTTTTCTTCACCATAAAGAACTAAGTATTTCAATTTCATTGTTTCGTCCCAAAAAGGATAATTACAGACTATTTTTAAAATAATTTATTTATTATTATTTTATGCACATTGGTGTTTTGCCTGCAGGTATGTCTGTAAAAAGGCATCAGACCCCTGGAACTAGAGTTACAGAAAGCTGTGAGCTGCCAAGTGGGTGTTGGGAATTGAACCAGGGACCTATGGAAGAGCAGCCAGTGTTCTTAACAGCTGGGCCATCTCCCTAGCCACCCCCCTTTAAAACTCCACACTGGTGCTCGAGGGACACCACTGCTATACTCTCTTCATTTCCCTGCAGCGGCTCCCCCCCCCCAACACACACACAGATATATATTTACAATGGGTTACGAAAACCCAGGCAACCTGTCTCCAGCTTCCACCTTCACCTTCTGCTGTCAGTCCTACTACTCCTTCCTTCCTGCACCATTGTAGGGATAAGTCCCACCCCTTAGGGGGCATGTTCGCCTCAGGCTAAAGTTTTCCTATAAATTTGGCGAGCGTGCTCCCAGCACTCGCTTCTGCTTTCCTGGTCTCCACTGGAACGGTGGTTCTGTAAGTCTATTCCTCCATTAAAGCTGTCTATATTTTGACAATCTGTCTGCATTCGCTTACGCCCAACATGGGGCTAACTGAATCCACAAAAAGCCTGAGAAAGCTTGGGAAAGAATGGAGTGAAGCATGTTTTCTTGGTAGCAGAAATTTCTTGGGTCTGCTCCGCTTGCTAGAGGCAAGCAAGCGCTCTCATCTAAGAGAGGCTTCCTGACTTAGCTTCAGCTGCAAAACCCTGCAGCTCATTAAGAGGTCCTGCCACGAAACATTTAAATGGTGTTGATGAAAAGCTGAAGGCATGCTTTTTGGTTTTCAGCCGTAGCAGGAAAAAAGTTGTGCTGTTTTAAAATGCCGGCTTTCTGGGCCGTCCTGCCAGGGCAAACTCTGACTGAGGCAGGAGGGCCGACTACAGGGAGAGGACTTGACTGTTGTCTATTGTAGCTCGCTGGCTGGCAGGGACCTTGAAATGCCATAGAATTGTGGCTATAAACATGGCTACAGCAACTTCATACTGTAAACTGCTCTGTTCCTAATTTTACTATTCCGTGATAAACTAAATTAACTAAATTTACAAATGTTACTAAAACATACATGATCTAAGGTGTTTCCTTAAATAAAATCCAATGGTCACTTAAAATGTAGTATTAGAATAAAAGCAATATATATTACAAAACCCGCTGATGAAAAATAGTACATACTAGACAACCAGCCCCTAAGATTTTTCCACATTAAAAATAGTCACATTGGTTTATCAGGGCAGGAAGTTATCCTGAGCTTAAAGAACATTCTCTTTCAGAATATTTATTAAGCATGTGTCTATCTGATCATATGAATCCTGCTCTCAACTCATCTCCTCACATAGGTTCCTTTCCCACACTGCCAACTAACAGACAACTCAGCCAAAATAAAGCAAGCATCCACAGTATTTAGAAAATGTGGTCCATATGGATGTCTTGTTTTTGAGACTTTTCCACTTTAACTTAAAAGCAAAAATTAAGAAATACATAGTAAAAAACTGAATTTAGCAAGTGCCATGTCTAAATTTCACATTCAAAAGGACCTGCTTCTCCACCATGAATCCTCTATTTCTTTAGACCCTGACTATACAACTGTCAACGGTCTGTAGAGAAGTCTGGACCTCTCAAAAGTACACAAGGTTTCTCTAAGAATTACAGAGTAAGGGCTGGAGAGATGGCTCAGAGGTTAAGAGCACTACCTGTTCTTCCTAAAGGTCCTGAGTTCAATTCCCAGCAACCACATGGTGGCTCACAACCATCTGTAATGGGGTCTGGTGCCCTCTTCTGGCCTGTAGGCATACATGCAGACAGAATATTGTATACATAATAAATAAATAAATAAATATTAAAAAATAATTAGAGTAAAAAAAAAAAAAGATTGATATCCAAAAAGTATGCAAAGCTGCCAACCCTATAGACAAATCCAACTTCCAAAAATAAAGTCAAACTCCAGTAATGTCCTAAGAGTTAAATAACAAAACAACCAGTTTCTCAGCCCCTCACCTTATCCATACAAACTGCTTGATAATATCATGGGCTAAGCACTGTGAACACGTTTTTCCTTCCTTCAAATTTCTGCCAACAGATGCTGTATTAAACAACAGATGTTTTGTATTTAACATATCCAGGTATTAAACCTATCTTCTTAAACTCTGGTTCATTTAAAAAGCAAACAACAGAGGTCCCAAAATTCTCATTTAATATAATTAAATTTATGCTTGGTTCCAATGAGGTTGCCTACCTAAGCTTTTCTGTGGTCATGCCTCATGTAGCCTTGATTCAAACCTAATCTGACACCCTGATTCTCTTTTTTAAGACAGAGTCTCACTATATATAGTCTTGGTCCTTGTCTTCAAGACTTAGAAATTATATTCCTTTACCAGCAATAGGCAGTCACATGTCAAATTTATTTCACCACACATTCCATGTTTTCTTCCTTGATCTACTACAAACATCTACTATCTACTACAGGCTCTGTGACACATTAACGTTAAGAGACGTGGACCCTTAGCGGGGTGGTGGTAGTGCACGCCTTTAATCCCAGCGCTAGGAGAGGCAGAGGCAGGCGGATCTTTGTGAGTTCAAGGCCAGCCTGGTTTACAAGAGCTAGTTCCAAGACAGGCTCCAAAGCTACAGCGAAACCCAGTCTTGAAAAACCAAAATTACCAAAAATAAATAAATAAATAAAAAAAGTGGACACTTAGGCTATGTGCACACTAACGTTAGAGATGTGGACACTTCTTTTCTTTGTCTTTATGAGGAGATCAGTCCCGTGAAGGAAAAAAGAATCTAGGAAAAAAATTACTATAAACTATGTGTGGCTTTATTAAAGGACTTTAGCAAAGGCTTTACTAAGGAGTAAACACCTGAAACAAGTCAAACAGCAAAAGGATGAGTTTAGCTGAAATGTTGCAACTGTAGAAAGGGTGAGGAAAACAGAGGCAGTCAACATATGGTAGCAACTGAAGTGTTGACTATCTGTATTAAAATGCACAACTGAAATATCAACCAAAGGTCTTTTCTTTCATTCTTGTATATTAGCTTTCACCACGGAGTCATACCAACACAGGCACACAGATTGTATACAAGTGATTCTTATATGGATCAAAGTAGGAAAAACACCTGTGAAATGGTTGTTATTTAAAATCAACCCTCAGTGCTGGAGGTGCAGAGCAAAGAAAGATACCAGGCTGAAGCTCAGCTGGCCAGGGTGTGAGTCTCACACAGCAGGTGTGCCCTAATATAACAAAACCTTCAAGCAATCCCTAAACTACCTCCTTTGCTCAAAGGGTGAAGATCAAACAAAATGGGTCTGAAAATACATAACAGTATCATACAAAAATCTTACTTTGCTTATGATTACAGCCACTCTACTGGAAAAGAACTGTTAGTCTACATTTCTGGTATGCTCAACACTCACGAATCATGATAATGAGCTTTACCCGTTCTACAGATCGTGCCCTCTTCTTTGACCGAGTAGGCAGCGTATCTTCCTTCGGATTGGTGTCTATGGCCCAGTAAGACCCCTAAAGATAAAGGAATAAATGACATTAATTGTATATTACAGCAAACCATAAAACACTTAAAGAAATATTTATAATCTTCTCCAAAACCAAACATTTTGCAAATATGACAAAAGACAAAAACATGGGAAGCTGCTCATTTGTATTGGTGGTCCCCATAGCTGAGCCCCAGGCCCCCCACTGCTAGCTAGCTACACCTCCAGCCCGTTTTGGAAGCTTTTAATCTTGAAATAGGATCTCACTGAGTTACCCAGGTGAGTCTCATCCTTGTGGTCCTCCTGCTTCAGCTTCGTGTACAGTAGCGATTACAGGTATGTACAACCCCACCCAGAAAAATTCTAATTTTAAATCGAGAAAAGGGAAGCTCATAGCTAAATTTATGAGAGAGAAGAGACCACAGTTACAGAGCTCAGTTCAAGGGTTCTTGCCACAGCTGAGTCAAGAAGAAAGCAACAGCCAAATGTTTTTAGTATGTGGCTCATTCTTACTTTATTTTAAAAAACTGTGTGTATGGGGGGGTGCTTTGAGCGTGTGGTTGTGCATTCCTAAGCACACATATTGTAGCCAGAGCACCGTATCAGGTGTCTCCTTTAACATGTTTTACCTTACTGCAATGAGACAGGCCTCTCACTGACCTGAAAGCTCACCGGTTCACAAGTGGGGGCGGAGGCAGGCTGGAGGCTGTGAGCATTCCAGAGCTGCCTGTCTCCAGCCCTCAATGGTGGGATTACAAGAACATACAACCATACCTAGCTTTTTATGTGATGGCTGGAATTTAAACTCAGGCCCTCATACTTGCAGATCAAACACTATCACCTCCTAGCTATATCCCAAGTTCCTGTAACTGATTCTTAGTAATGGTTATATTATATAGAGATTTACACCTAAAAGTATTCTGCAGTTAAAGATACTCTAGTTTCTATAGCCTGAGACCCACAAATCTAAATGTTAAGAAGAAAATTTATAAATACAACTATTTGATTTTATCTACATAAGAGCACCCTCAAGCCCGTGCATAAATCTTTTATTGCTTATTCTGTCATAATTTGTTTTCACTATATTCCTTGATAGTTTTCCTATTCATTTACAAATACGTATTGAGCACCCAACCATGTTTCATACACTCAAGAAAACTAAACAAATCATGTAATCTGTACATTATATAGATGAGGAGACCAAAACTCAGAAAAACAACATTGCTGAGCTTTGATCCTTAGTTCCTCATGTGTGCATACACAACCATCTGAAAGAAGAGAAGGAATAAGAAGGGGAAAGAGTGAGACGATGTGTTTCAGAAATGGGAATACAATGTGTATCCCAGTGTGCTGGCTAGTCAACATGACACAAACTAGTGTCATCTGAGCAGAAGGAACCTTGACTCAGAAACTGTAGGCAGGTCTGTAAGAACATTTTCTTAATTATTAGCAACTGATATGGGGAAGCTCAGCCCATTGTGGGTGGTATCATCCTGGGCTGGTGGTCCTGGGTTCCATAAGAAAGCAGGCTGAGCAAGCTGTGAGGAGCAAGCCAGTACCCCTCCATGACCTCTAAACTCTTCCTCCAGATACAACGAACTGCTTTATGGACGTAGGAGTGAACTAACCTCCCCAAGTTGTGTTTGGTCAGTGTTTCATCACAGCAATAGAAGCCTTACATAATATGCCAGATTGACACATGATTGGCTGAAGTAATTTACTCAGACTCAGTCTTGCTTTCAGTATTTCATTTATCTTCCCCAGCTGCTTGTTCAACAGCACTGAACAACAAAGGAGAAACAGTGCTGCTCTCAAGCTCACACTTTAGCCAGACATGATTACTGTACATAGGGCATGTTGGTGTGTGTGCCCACAGTGCATGATCAGAGGACAACTCTACGGAATTAGTTGTCTCCTTCCACCTTTATGTGTGTACCAGGTATGGAGCTAAGGTTTGAAGGGTAAGTACTTTATCTGCTGTGCTGTCCTGATGCCTCCCTGTATGTGTGTGCCACTATGTCTGATTTACAAGCTGTTAGGAGCAAACTCAGGACTTTGTGCACATAAGGCAAGCAATCTACCAAATGAATATCTGCAGCCCAAATCAGTTCTGTAGACACAATGTTTCATGCCTCTGCATCCTAACCTCTACAGTAGTTGCACTATCTACAATATCCATTCTACCACTAACCAACCCATGTTCCACCTTCAAACTTACTCTAAATATTAACCAAGGAAATCATGTTCTTCCTGCCATACTCGTGAATTTACCATTCCCTCTCTTTTTAACAGTCCTGCACTTTTTACCTGTTTAGATCACCGACTGCACTTCACATTATTACTAGTTTCCTCTAGGCTCTGGACTCCTTAAGGACAAGTTACTTTACTCATTTCTGTATGATTACAGTGCCAGGTACAATAGAAGACACAAAGTCAAGTACTCAAAGTCAATCTCTACTGAAATAAAAAGGAAAAAAAAAAAAAAACACTGTTCAACAACCTAGATAAAAAATGTCAGTGTAGAGGGGTATGATAGCAGGCCCAGGTGCTAATATATTCAGACACCTGAGCTTCACACTGGTCTCATCCTAAAGCAACTGCTAGCATATGCCTCTATGCTACCCTTTCAAGTGGCCACTGCTTTGCAATTAATGAGTCTACTGGATCTGATATAAATGTGACCAGAGCCATGTAAAACATAGATGTTCTAGAAAGCATGAACTGGAAGCTTATAATGATTAAAAGAATGGCATCCTAGTCTTAAAAAAAAAAGTAATGAATTAGCACAGTAGTTTCTATATCCTAAATCTCACAAATCCAAGTCTTAAGCATAACAATTTACATGAGTTTATGAGTAGTGTTTAGCTAGCATTTCAAAATCTAAGAAGGAAAATTTACTGAGTTATATAAACCGAAAATTACAAAACTGTGTTCATGGAAATGATAAATGCCAGTGTTTGGTTTTTAGATTACTGTTATACATGTATTAATCTGGTGAAATCAATCAATGTCCAAACTGTAGATTTATACATCAAAATACAAATACAAAAGCTGGATAATGAGAAGGCCCAGTGCTTAAAAGCATTTGTTGTTCTTGCAGAGAACCCAAGCTCAGCATCCACATGGTGGCTAATAACCATTTGTAACTCCATTTCCAGAAGATCTGATACTCTCCTCTTCTGGCCTGCATAGGCGCTGCATACACATGGTGCACATTCATACATGCAGGTAAAACACCCATATACACCAAATAAAAATAAACAAATATACTACATAGAGATCAACAATAGGGCAAAATCTGTTTGAGTACTTCTACATGCTGAGACATCTCACAACCCCGGTTTTATTTTTAAAATCAACTTCCCTGAAGATTTAAAACAAAAACCAAAATGTATCCATTAAGCAAATAATTCAAAAAGTCGTGATAATGTGCACACCATGTAACCAGCATCCAAATCAAAGCCAAAGAACATGCATCACCCTCAACAGTTTCTGTGTAGTGCAGTAAGTTACCTTCCTTTGCCTACCATCTCCATCACATAAACCAGAAATCTGCTTCCTATCATTACACTCTAGCTTTGCCTTTTCTAGAATTTAGTGTAAGTGGACTCAAACTGTTAAAATACTTCCCACTCAGCTGGGCGGTGGTAGCACACACCTTTAATCCCAGCACTCAGGAGGCTTATGCAGGCAGATCTCTGAGTTTGAGGCCAGCCTGATCTACAAGAGTTAGTTCCAGGACAGGCTCCAAAGGTACAGAGAAAGCCTGTCTCAAAAAACTTCCCACTCTTCTCAGTAATGTATGAAAATCTACTGCTCCATTCTTGCAACATGTGCTTTTCTGTTCAAGCTATCCAAGCGGTGTGTAGTTATGTCTCCTTGGTTCTAATCTCATGATGAATGGTAATATGTCTCTTTCTTGTCAGTTTCTTGATTTGTGTTATAATTTTTCATACATTCTAAATAACAAATCCTTTGTCAGATGTATGTACTGTTTCAGTCAATGTTGCATAGTGGTACTGTATAAGGATCAAAAAGGGTTTACTTCAATAAAGTCTAGTTTATCAAATGTCTTTCAAAACAAAGAAGCAGTCTTTTCCAAAATGAGAATTATTTTCTGCAATGCCTTCTTCTAAAAGTTTTATACTCTCAACTTCTATACTTAGGTCTCTATTTATTTCATTTGATTTTCAAGTGAAAATCAGTAAGTAAGGATCAGTATATTTTCCACCATGAAATACTGGACATTCTTGAGAGACTGTTATCCTATCAATTGAATACATTACTACCTATGTCAAAAGTGAGCCGACTATATACAGAATCTGATTTTGCAATCTATCTGTTGAATTCCTCTCAACTATGTTTCAATGACCCTGGTTTTTGTAGTTGCATAAGATTTTGAAAACAAGCAATGTATAGCCTAAAACTTTGGGAGTTTTTTTTTTTTTCAGGTCTTCTATCCATAAAAACATGTGAGAGCCAGCTTGTCAATTTCTACAACTCTGACGTGCCTTAAAAAACAAAAGTATTATATAAGCACACATCATCAACAGCAGCACATTCTCTTCTCTGCAAACATGCTGCTTCCTTTCCATTTGTGTAGGCTTCCTCTATTTCTCCTGGTGATGTTTTCAGTAAGCAGATCTGCACCTATTTGCTAATACAGTTCATAATTGTGGATGCTGTTAGATGGAGCACGTTAAATTTTCCACTGCCTTGCTAGTACATAGAGATTACACAACCCTGAATCCTGCATCCTATGACTGTGCTGAACTCATGTTCTAGTTGCTTTCATGGTCTTTCAGATTTTCTACAACAATAATTTGTGCAGAGTTTAACTTATTCTTTCTAAATTTAAATGTTCTTAATTTTCTTTCCTAACACTATTAACTATTGAATGAAAACAGGTGGCTTCAAGAATCCTCCCCTATTTTTAATCTCAGAAGGAAGTTACTTAACATCTTGTTTAAACACGATGTATAATTTTCATACATGTTTTTAATTAAAAAATCCCTAGTTTTTAGAATATTAAATGTTAAGATTCTTCAGTTTTCTCTTTCTTGTACAGTGAACCATATTAACTGAGTCTAATTTTAACCTTTACTAAATCAGTGAGACAAATCCCACTTGATCACAATTTCCTCCTTTCTTCACAACAAAAATCTGAACTGGCAAACTTCTGGTTAAGGATTTGGGGTCTGTGTTCATAAATATTGGTCTACAGTTTCTCCTCATCTCCTTTGCCCAACCTTAACTCTTATAGTAATGCTGACCTCATGAAGTAAGCTGGAAGGGGGGGGGGGGGGGGGGGGGGGGGGGGGGGGGGGGGGGGGGGGGGGGGGGGGGGGGGGAGAGAGAGAGAGAGAGAGAGGGGGGGGGGGGGGAAGGGATAGAAAGAGAATTTTTATACACACATATATAAAAAAATGCATAGGGTCGGTACTGCTTTTTTGTAGTTTCCACTTCTAATCTCACTGCTTTTTCTTGACTCATTTCTTCTTAATTACTATTACAGATTCAGGTTCACCTTGGTTCAGGCCTGCCATGAGCTTTCAATCCTCCTGCCTCTGCTCCTAAGCATCTGGAATCACAGGCCTGTACTACCAGGGCCTGACTCAGATTACCACTCTTTGTTCTTTTCCCTTTTTCTGGGGGAGGTGCATGCACTGCATTCCTGAAGAGGTCAGAGGGCTGACCTGTGGGAGTCAGTCCTCTCCTATCACGTGAGTTAGAACTCAGGTTGCAAGACTTGGCGGCAAACACCTGTTAAGATATCTTGTCGGCCCCATTCTGTTCCTTTCTTCTTACTGTAGACTCAATTCATCCTGTGTTTTTAACACATGAACAGGTCAAAAGTTTCAGACACTTCTTACCTTTCCTCATAAAGCATTTAAAGCTATAGTTTCTTTCAAAATAACTACCTTGGATAAGCCCCCAAATTGTCAGTTTTATTATCACTAAGTTCAAAATATTCCTGACATTGACAAAGTGTTGTTGAGATCGTAGCTGCTTTTCTGTCTCCTGACTCAATTATGTGCTCAGAGATCTACTGAATTTGCTAGCAGTAACTGCGGGTTTGTGTTCTTCTTTAATTTCTGAAGGATTTTGACTTTTTAGCTTTTCCTTTTGAAGCACTGATATTGGACACAATTCTAATTTTAAGGCATTCCTGATATGAAAACTTATAAGACCTTACTCTTCTGCTTTCTCCAATGTGCCGGTCAATGCATTTTTCACTTATTTACTTTTCAGCTCTACACTGTACTCGGAGATTTCTGTCCTGTCCAGTTCTGCAGCTGTTCAATCCCAACAAAACACACAGCGGCTTATACTAATTATAAACTGTCTGGCCTATTAGCTCAGGCTTATTATTAACTAGCTCTCACAACTTAAATTAACCTATAATTCTTGTCTATGTTTAGCCATGTAGCTTGGTGCCTTTTCTCAGTGTAGCATTTTCATCTTGTTTTGTCAGCAACAGGGTGGCTACCTAACTCTTTTCCTTTACTCTTCCCAGAATTCTCTTAGTCTGGTTGCCCCATCTATACTTCCTGCCTCGCCAGTAGCCAATTAGCATTTTATTAAAACAATGCAAACAACAAATCTTCACAGGGTACAAAAGCATTATCCCACACTACACTTGCTATTTGTTTGTTTTCACCACCTATTCTCTAAGCTATAGAAAACTTTTATATGCTCATAATTCCTTGAATGTATTTTATCTTAACTACTAAATGGGAACACAGCCTTTCTGGAACTGAAAGCAGGGCCTCATACGTGTGCTGTACCAACAGTGAAAATACATATCAGTACATACAGTTGTACTGAAATGTATGTCTAAGTTAGGTCACCTGCTCCTTGTACTTGAGTTAGTAGTAGCTGAGGTAATTTCAAATTTTACTTCATTCATAACAATATTGTTTCTCATCTTTTTAGGCAAGTTCACAAGGAGATTTTTCTGAGTGATATACTGAGTTGATTTCTAACAAACATACTTTAGTATTCGGATGGTCATGTATTAATCCATAATGTTTATTCAAATCCCTTTTAGACTATGAACAATTATCACAACTCTACTTCCAAATGTATCTAGAAAACTAGTATTACAGTTTACCATAAACTTTTATATATAGCTATAAAATTTTAAATAAATGTTATTTCATAAACATTTTTGCAAAATAATAGAGGACAACAAAAAACAACTTTGAAATATTTTGTATGACCTATTCAGATTAATAAAATTCATAAATACAGAAAGCAAATGGTTACCAGGAGCTTAAAATGGGAGAAATGAGAAGAAAACATTAATGGAAACTGTGTTCCTTTCTAAGAGATAAAATGGAAATGTCCTAGAGTTTTCTTCAAAAATGAAACAGCCAAATATAACAACTTATGCTTCTAATTCTAGCACCTGGGAGAAATTGAGGCAGGAGGATAGCTGTGAGTTCTGTGATAGCTCTGAGCTGTGGGCCAGTTTGAACAGTAAGCTCCTGTAAGAAAAGAAAAGAAAAGAAAAGAAAAGAAAAGAAAAGAAAAGAAAAGAAAAGAAAAGAAAAAAAAGAAAAGAAAAGAAAAGAAAAGAAAAGAAACCTAAAAGATCAAGTAATTTAAATGGCTTTATTCTCAACATAAAATATACATTACTTTATATAAAGTACATCATATATCAATTCAAGAATCCTGCTTTATCACACAGTAATATGACCTTTCTTTAACAAGCTTCAGGTTGAAAATATTCTTAATTAAAATGTTATTATCTAGCCAGGCAGTGGAAATGTACACCTTTAATACACTCTGAAGGCAGAAGCAAGCAGATCTCTGTTAACTCAAGAGGTCAGGGCAGCCAAAGACTACACACACACACACAACAACAACAACAACAAAACCTTTCTCAAAAACCAATAAAAGGAAAAAGGGGGAGGGGAGAATGTTATTATCTATTTATGTAGATATAGTAGTAGTGTTATATTCCAAACTCCTATCCCTAGTAGCTAGCAAATATAAATGGCTAAACCTGTGACTTTTGTTCACTCTTCCCGCTCTTCCTTAGCTCTCAATGCACACCTATTTCAAGAACTTCAAAAATGAAACCAGACCCTTTCCATCCCTGACATCCATAGTTTTATATCACATCGTAATCCTTTCTTCCTCATTCCGAGTTTCTATGTGGCAGTTCATTTTCTCCACAGCATCCTAGGATGCTACTGCAATCTGCATGCCCCATATAAAAAGCAACCACACTTGTCAGCTTGTGTCTGGTTTACTCCCATTGCTTCAGTGTAATAAATAACATCGTCTTTCTCTCAAACGTGTTTACTTTAAGCACTCGAGCTACTCTCTTCAACCACAAAGGAGACTATTAATGATCAAACACAGCAAGCACTCAAAGGCAGGCTGCTTGGCTGGCTAAATGAATGAATGTATAAACAGTTATCCCAATGCCAACTTAGGTTCCCAGAACATCCTTTTGGAACAAATGAAGATTTCATTACCTTTAAATGCACTAATTATCAAAGTAAGTAAATGATGTCCAGAGGGACAGACATCTAAGTAACTTATTTCTAAACTAATAGATTTAAAATATGCAATTACCATATTGATTTAATAAATGAGTTTCTAAATGTTAAAGATGTGTAAAAATATCTTAAGTGCTTTTACTTAATCCGTGCCCTAATTTATTTAACTCTTTTAAATATTTTTATAGTTAAATATAAAGTTTTTCTATATCATTCTTAATGTCTAAGAGACACACAGCTCACCTATCTTTAATATGTAACCCACTAAATAGGCAGCTTAATATGGCTACTGGTTGTTTTAATACAACTAGTTTTTTAAAATCTCAGTATTTATCATTATCTGGTCTAAGCCTAAAAGAAAGAAATCTGATGATATAATAGCAACAACTCTTATAGCCTTCAAATGGTCATTTTGTGTGGGGAAATTAATAGGCCAGAATACATGTAGTAAAATGGGACAGACTGTTGTATCCACAACATCAATGAATCTCAAAAATATCATGTTAAAGGCAAAATTCTAAGACACTGAAAACGCATCATTAATTGCTAGGGCCTCAGAAAAGGGGAGACTGACACTCAAGGGACAGAATAAAATAATCTTGATCACAAGGGTTGCACTATACACTTCTCATATTTTCTAGAATTATAAAGTGAAATGATTTATAGAGATAAAAATTAGCTTTCAGGTTAAATATTTTATAAAATGGTTACATCTCGAAAGGGGGTCACAACAACAAAGGTGTGAATAAAAGGCAGCTGAGGGGAAACTATTTTCAGCATGATGTGATGGGGGGATGGAAGCTCTCAAGTCTTTCAAATTGCCAGAACACCTATCTTATCAGTGTTAGCTTTTGATTTTCAACTATTTTATTTTATTTTATTTTAATATATGTATGTGTAAGTGCCGAGGGTGCCCGTGAAGGCCAGAAGAGGATGTTAGATCTCCTGGAGCTAGAGTTACTTAAAGAGCAGTTGTGAGCCATCTGATGTGAATGCTAGAGGGAACTTGGGTCCCCTGCAAGAGCAGCAAGTTAAACTGAGCAATCTCTCCAGTTTTGTGTTGCTGTTTAAAGGAACCATCTCACTGTGCAGCTCAGGTTGAGCCCAGTCTTCTAAGTGCTGGAATGTAAGGACACATGCCAGCTACTCTTGGTTTTCTTACCTCAGTGTGTCTGATGGCTGATTTGACATTCATAACTGATCTTTGCCTTGACATTTGCTCACTGGCACCAATTCATTTCTTTATGTTTAGACCTTGTTATTAATTCCTTTAATTACTGATTCACCTGAACTTTGCTCAAACTGCTCCTTCAACTAAACTCAATTATGTCTATGCCCAGATGACAAATGGGGCTCTTAGCTACAGTGATTTAAAACCACTAACTCTATTCAAATATGCCAAAACAGCAAATAAAACATTGTTTAAAAACTCCTATGGGGTTTTTTCTTACTTACTCCAATAAATAAGATGTCTTCATTTTTATCCAACCACACTCTCAATTATCCTTATGTGTAGTGATATTTCATTTGTATTTTAATAAATAAAGCTTGCCTGAAGATCAGAGTGCAAAGCAGCCACACTAGTATGCTATATAGACCAGCCAGTGAAGGCACACACCTTTAATCCCAATAGTCACACTAGATACCCATAGAGGCTGGGCAGTGGTGATGCACAACCTTAATCCCAGCACCAGAGAGGAATATAAAACGGGAGGAGACAGATCTCAGCTCAATCTCATTCTGAGGATTCCTGGAAGTAAGATGGCCATTTCAGTCTCATTTTCTTTAAAGTTTCTCTACATCTTTTAAAAATAAGATGTTCCAAATGAAATCATCAATGAGTAACAATCATCTACAATTACATCACCCACCTGACACCCAAACCAAAATTTCGTTTGAAGATAATGCAAAGAGTTTAAACTGTGTTATGCTCCTTTATACTAAGTCAGAGGAAGTGAAAGATTTATTTGACAAGTACTTTAAGTCTTTGAAGAAAGAAATTGAAGAGGATACCAGAAAATGGAAAGATCTCCCATGCTCTTGGATTGGTAGGGTCAACATAGTAAAAATGGCAATTCTACCAAAGGCAACCTATAGTTTCAATACAATCCCCATCAAAATCCCAACAAAATTTTCCACAGACCTTGAGAGAACAATAACTTCATATGGAAAAATAAAAAACCCAGCATGGCCAAAACAATCCTATACAATAAATAAAGGAACTTTCAGAGGCATTACCATCCCTGACATCAAACTCTATTACAGAACTACAGTAATGAAAACAGCTAGGTACTGGCATAAAAACAGAGACGTTGACCAATGGAATCGAACTGAAGACCTGGATATTAATCCACAAACCTATGAACACCTGATTTTTGACAAAGGAGCTAAAATTATAAAATGGAAGAAAGAAAGCATCTTTAACAAATGGTGCTGGCATAACTGGATGTCAACATGTAGAAGAATGAAAATAAATCCATATCTATCACCATGCACAAAACTCAAGTCCAAATGGATTAAAGACCTCAATATAAATCTGACCACACCGAACTTGAAAGAAGAGAAAGTGGGAAGTAGCCTGCAATACACGGGCACAGGAAACCACTTCCTACGTATAACCCCAGTAGCAGACAATAAGAGCAACAAAGAATAAATGAGACCTCCGGAAACAGAGAAGCTTCTGTAAAGCAAAGGACACAGTCATTAAGACAAAAAGGAAACCTACTGAATGGGAGAAGGTCTTCACCAACCTCACATCAGACAAAGGTCTGATCTCCAAAATATATAAAGAACTCAAGAAACTAGACATTAAAATTCTAAATAACCCAATTTAAAAAAATGGGGTACTGAACTGAACAGAGAATTCTCAACAGAAGAATTTCAAATGGCCAAAAGATGCTTAAGGACACGTTCAACTTCCTTAGCTATCAGGGAAATGCAAATCAAAACAACTTTGAGACACCATCTTACACCTGTCAGAATGGCTAAAATCAAAAACACCAATGATAACCTATGCTGGAGAGGATGTGAAGTAAGGGGAACACTCATCCATTGCTGCTGGGAATGCAGCCTTGTGCAACCACTTTGGAAATCAGTGTGGCGGTTTCTCAGGAAACTGGGAGTCAACCTACCTCAGGATCCAGCAATGCTCTTGGGAATATACCCAAGAGATGCCCAATCATATGACAAAAGCATTTGTTCAACTATGTTCATAGCAGCATTACTTGTAATGGCCAGAACCTGGAAACAACCTAGATGCCCCTCAATGGAAGAATGGATAAAGAAAGTGTGGCACATCTACACATTAGAGTACTACTCAGCGGTAAAAAAAAAACGATGACATCTTGAATTTTGCATGCAAATGGATGGAATTAGAAAACACTATCCTGAGTGAGATAACCCAGACCCAAAAACATGAATATAGTATGTACTCACTCATTAGTGGATTCTAGCCATAAACAAAGGACATTGAGCCTCTAGTTCGCGATCCTAGAGAAGCTAAGTAATAAGGTGAACCCAAAGAAAAACATATAGATCCTCCTGGAAACTGGAAGCAGACAAAATCGCCAGGCAAAAGTTGAGAGCATGGGGGTGAGGGTGGGAGTGGGGTGCGGGAGAGGGGAGAGGGGGAGAGAGAAGGGAGAAGGGGAGGG